>NW_021619961.1:365714-414564 GCF_004785775.1 Grammomys surdaster
GAGAGAGAGAGAGAGAGAGAGAGAGAGAGAGAGAGAGAGAGAGAGAGGTGTCTGTATGTGTGCATTTGCACATGTGTGCTGTAAAGGTGTCAGACCCTGGGACTCCCTCCTCTATCATGCTCCATCTTATTTCTTCAGAGACCAAGTCTCTAACTTAACCTTGAAATGCATCACTCCACTAGACTGGCTGTAGCATCTCTTGCTCCTGCCATCTCCAGCCAGCTCAGCATTGGGGCTTCAGGTGTACATGCCTGCATGGGGTCTGAGGCTCCAAACTCTGATCCCCATGCTTGCACAGCAAGCGCTCAACCCACTGAGGCGTGTGTGTGTGTGTGTGTGTGTGTGTGTGTGTGTGTGTGTGTGAGAGAGAGAGAGACAGAGAGAGACAGAGAGAGAGAGACAGAGAGAGACAGAGAGAGAGAGACAGAGAGACAAAGAGAGAGATGGAGGTGGGGTTGGGGGGAATAATCCTCCTGCCTCAGCTTCCTAAGTGCTGGAATTGTAAGTGACTTCTGAATCCGTGAAGACCTTCAGGCTCTGTGTTCTGTCTACCCAGCTTTATTCCTTTCCCTGACTTTGGGGTCTCAGTTTCATACTGTTTGTGTTCCCTGTCCCCCTGAAATATTTCCTTTGAGATATTACAGACACACAAGCATACATAAATGAGAAATACTCATATACTACTTACTATCTAGTAAGAAAATACTGACATTTATTTACCTGTGGCCAAGGACGACCTGAGCGACAGACCTCTCAAGTGCTGGAGTTACAGCATGCACCGCTGCACACTTTCATTTTTTAGACTCTAACCCTAGCAAGCTAAAGTTTACTATGACACACAGGTGGTTAAACTGGGCTATCACAAGACTGTTTGCCATGGAGCAACCCATTCCTCACTCTCAGGCTCTGAAACAAGGTACCAAACATCTATTCCTCCTTGGGCCCATTCCTCAAGCCTGTCTAGTATGAACTGTGCTGTTGTGACTCAAGATAGGTTTTGCTTTCAAAGGCATTCAGTGTGTGGACAATACCTTTTCCAGAACAATAAAAAAGGTCTAGTCCTTTATTTTTCAAAATAAATTTTAGAATTACTGGGTCAAACTTTAAAGTTCTTTTCAGCTTTTGGTTGGAATTAGTTTAAGTTCCATAAATTAAGTCAGGGGCAGGGCATGTGGTTGCAAATCTGGGTTTATCTTTTGAGGAGCATGGACTCTCTAGATAGCTGGGTATTTACAAAGTGAACTCGCTGCACTGTAGGACTACAGACAACTCATCGAGTCTTCATGTGTATCAAAGGATAACGGGGAGCAGAGACCTGTTCTTAATGACAACCTACAGTTGCTGATAAAGCAGGGATACCATCTAAGTTCCCAATCACTGACAACGAGAGGAGGTATAAGGAGCTGAGATGTACTGTCTTCCTTTCAGTAAGACAAGAACAGATTCCACTGCTTAGGCTTCGTGTGCAGTGTGAGGAGTCAATGCGAGGGGTTGGTGCATGTTCCAGAGCAGAGGTGGGAGGACTATGAAGGTGGGAGAGCAGGGGGATGGGAGGACTATGAAGGTGGGAGAGCAGGGGGATGGGAGGACTGTGAAGGTGGGAGAGCAGGGGGATGGGAGGACTGTGAAGGTGGGAGAGCAGGGGGATGGGAGGACTATGAAGGTGGGAGAGCAGGGGGATGGGAGGACTGTGAAGGTGGGACTGAAGCAGAGACTGAACTGCACAGCACTCACCCTATGGGCCATAGCCTGTTCCTGCTGCTTCGCCCACTCCTGCTGCTGGGCTCTGAGCAGAGCCTTGTACTCTGCAAGCATGGGGAGCTCCTGGATCCAGCGACTGCGGGCATTCTGCACAGCTGTTTCCACCTACAGGAGATGACAGGAGAGAGGCACAGCAAGGGTAAATTTTCACAGGGCATGTCCTCTTACATATTTTACATTGTATCTCCCTGTGTTACAACTTCACTGACTTTATACCAAACAGTAAGCAGTAATGCTTCTTCCTAAATGTATACTGTCCCCTGCAAAGAGCAAAACGGGAAGCGAGAATCCTAATCTGATGAGCAATGTAGCCATCGAAGGCTTCATACAGTCTATCTGTCATTTCCAACCAAGTTCTATTTACCTTGAGAGAAAAAAGAAAGTATTCCGGAGGGTCACCTAGTGTGAGCTGAATCAACCTCTGTACCCAGCACCTTCTCTTCCCTTGTGCTCAACACACCATGTGCACACATACACACATGAAAACCACTGCCATGAGCAGGGAGGTAGGGCTTTTTGTTGTTGTTTTGCTTTGTTTTTATTTTTATTTTTAAGAGCCACATACCTAGCACACATTGCTGGTGTCAAGAATGAATTTGGACATAAGAATACACATGGCTCTTTAGGTCCAGACAAAAACGCTAAGTATGATGAACTTTAGGGTGATCTGGTCATAATCTATTACCAATTACATAGACATAGCTTATTAAACTTTTCTCCTTTTCTCTCTCTCTCTCTCTCTCTCTCTCTCTCTCTCTCTCTCTCTCTCTCTCTCTCTCCTTTCTTTTAAAACCAATGCAGAGCTGACATAAACACTTTCCAATGAAAGTACTAATTGCATATGCATATCAACTCTAGGTGGTTAAGCTATGGCAAGAAGAATAAGAGTTCCTACAGAAATGTAAGTCCCTCTGGAGACATTTCCTCCATACTCTGTTAGCCTTTCTTAGATTTCTTCACATGATCTAAAGTTTCAGGTATTGCAAAGAAATACTCTAAACACTTCTCTAAGCAACATTTTCTTAACCTTGGTAAAGACTTCAGAAGATTGCTGGCTTGAGGACTATGTAGACCAGGCTGGTCTGGTGACTTACTATGTAGACCAGGCTGGCCAGGGACTCGCTACATAGGTCCCATGTAGCTTCTCATAATAACTATATAGCAGATTTTTGAGACATTACCTGCCTTTGCACTCTGCTCTCTCATGGATAAACCATGTAACTCTCCAGGAGAATCATGACACTGACTAACCTAAATATAAGAACAGAATCATCTTTATTCTAGTAACATGGCCTATACTTTCCTGAGGATGGCCTTGCTTTGAGAAAACGTTTCCTCTCTGTTTAAGGGGAGGCTGTGAGTACTTCGAGGGAAAGGCGATGGCGCCACTGTTTGGCCACTGGTGGGAATTACACAGCTCCACTCGGGCACACCTGCAGATCCAATTCTACACAGCATTCCAACACCAATGCTGTTCCACACCTTAATCTAAAATTACCATTACAAAACACATTAGTAAAATATCTTCAATAAAACTAGATGTGAAAAATCCTTAATTTGAATGTTAAAAACACCCCACACAGACATACACAGATATACACACAGAGACACAAACACATACACAGACACACACACACAGATCTCAGAACAAGTACTTTGAAAACTCAAAGAAGACAGAAAAAGAGTTTTATAACAGAAACAAAAAAAAAAAGCTTTAGAGATAACTGCAGTGGCTTTTCTAGTCTAGAAACACAAACATTTAAAATGTATAAGGTTGCAATCCAGTTCAAAGACAACATTCCCCAGTCTTAGTAAATCAGCAGCCTGAATCTCCACTGATGGCCTCTGTCACCTTTTGTGCAATACTCTCACAGTATTTGAGCTCCAACTCAACTTCAGGCTTCCTCAGAGCCTCCTTGACAGTAAGTTCGTTCTCCTGCTGGACTTGGCGAGCCGGCTCCTCTGCCAGGACTGCTGCCTCTGCCACCAGGTCAGTCTGGCTGCTGCGCTCTGAGGTTGCCTTTCTCTGAGCTGTAAGACTGTGATTCAGTTTGGATCGCCACTCCTTTTCCAGCTGCTGAATGAGTTTTTGTCTGCTCTGTTTTTAGAAGGAATGAGAAGAAAAATACTGAATAAAGTAAAAACTAGAACTACAGGTTACTCAAAAAAGCATCTACAGGTGGACTTAAAAAACCTTGGCGGTGTGGAGATCCCTCTAACACCATGATGCAAAGGTTGTCATTGATAACGTTCATGTTCATAATCCCACAGGTAATCTCATGTTTTAGGTGACTTTAAAGCTTTGTACACCGGGCACATGTGTCCTGCCGCAGCCAATAAACAGATCTGATAAATACTGTGCAGTACTTTTATGAGGGTTAAAAATTTAGCCCATAGAAATTGCCAAACAACAACTGAAAATTTCTCTTTGGCTTTACTCACAGAACAGAATTCACATAAAGATTTATGGCATTAAGGGCAGACTACCTCAGGGTCAATCAGTATGTGACCTAGAAACTCTGCTTCTGCTACCATAGAGATGTCATGACAAAGACAAACAAAATCCTTTGCTACAGAGTTTCACATCAATAATCCTTTCCACAGAGCAGGCACTGAGTAAATCTAATCAACAAGCATAAAGTAAACAGTACAGTGTAAGGAAGGCTCACTCCCTCCAACACCCTGGAATCTTACTCACTATAATCTAAGGTTTACCACGTCGACAGCACCCAAGAGGGTGGCATTCCACAGAGACACCGCTGGCAGGAATGTTAAACCTAGTCCAGCTTCTGTGGAAGCCAGCATGTAGGTTCCTCAAACACTAAAGCTATGAAAAGGCCCAGGCACATCACTCCTGGGTGCTTCCCCAAGTCAGCATATGGCGGAGACACTCCCAAGATACTCACTGCCTTGCTGCATATGACAGCTACCTAGAGACTTAACCTAATTGTCAACAGAGGGCAACCCACAGAGAATACAGTTTACACACCCCAGAGTCCCCTCAGTCATGAAGAACCACCAAGGTAACAGCAGGTACAAGAAGGGAGACCCAGCTGAAGTTAACTACACCCAGCAATAAAATCAGCCTCAGAAAATACATCTCTCTCATCTGTCTTAGATTTCATAAAAATACATAACATCAAGTATGTACAGGCAACATGAGAGTACAGGTAAAACTGTCCAGAGAATAAAAGGAACTATGGACTGGGGAAGGAGAGAGAGAAGCCGAGCAGGGCCTGGACTAGATGCTAAATAAGCACGCTCTTATCGTTGCCTGGAAGCACAAGCTACATTTTTAATTAAACAAATTCATTTTAATTAATTAATTTTTGCTGCTGAGCCTGCTCATCACTTTCCTTCTTATACAATACATAGATTATTTCTATACTTACATAGTTAGAGACATTGGCATAGACTTATTAGTCATTCCATAATAAGAAATTAGACTATAGTTTCATTTTTAGGAATCATAGATATATCAAAAAAAAAATACATCTTGAATTTGGATAAAGATCATGGTAATTTTGAAAAGTCAAAGTGGCACAAAGGGTACTATTAGCCAGATCCTGAGACAGACAGACAGACAGACAACCATCTATATACTTGCTAATTAATTATAAGTCACATGTTCAAGAGGAATGGTCTACAGTTATTAAAACGTATAGTGACCAGAAGACAAGTGTGCTGTCTCATTCCCTTAATCCCAGCACTTGGGAGGCAGAGGCAGGCAGATCTCTGTGAGTTTAAGGCCAGCCTGGTCTACATGGGCCACCCAGGGGTGGGAAAAATAAAATAAATAGTGACCAGAAGAGACTGTGACCCAGCCCCTTCCTTCCAGTTATCCCACTGCGCTTCCGCTAACATCACCTCCTCAGCCTGCTGCATCGCTCCAGCGGCCTGCTCCTTCAGCCAGCTCTGCTTTTCTGCCTTCAGAGTTTCTTGGTACCTCTCTTCAAGTTCTAACTTCAGTTTGCGTACATATTCTTCTCTGTCTTCCAAAAGCTGCCTCTGTGAATAAAGCTCAAGTAAGTGTCTGTGTAGCACTACTGGTCACCAAGTTAAAAAGTTTCAATGTGGGTGGTAGCAGCAGGAAGACGAGTTCAAGGTCATGATCCGCTCCATAGTAGGTTCAAACCCAACCTGGGCTTCAATGTAAGACTGCCTTTATAAAAAAACAAAACAGCACATAGCACATGTCTTGTTCCTGCATGTTCCATAAATACTGTATCCAGGCTGAGTTCCCTGCCTAACACTCAGATCGGTGATTCTCTCCCTATTTTAATTTTTATACAGTCACTAAAAGCTAAGGTTTCACTTTGAATGTAATTCTAAGTCCTTTGTAACTCCTTGGTAGCCAACACTGACTAAAACTGCTCCACGTTCGTCTTCCACTGAGTGACACGTACACACATGGCATGCTTTCCATCAAGCTGATCTACTGAAATACAGCCAAATATTATGTGAACTCAGCACCTCATCTGCTCATTACTGCCCTATGCACATCTGTGAAGGCAATACATTGCTTTGTAAGATACCATACTCAAAACTCCTGGACAGAACATTTAGTTAGGACTCTGCACCTAGTTTCTAGTTTTGAACCAGGTAACTTTCAAACTGTGGTCTGCAGGCCAGTCCAAGTAAGAAGTTAGACCTCCATCTCCAGAGACAAAGGTGACCACTGCTAACCCTAAGCATACTCCTGGACAGACGGGTGAGACAGAGAACACATTGCTTTCTCCAGCTCCCCTGAGAGTCATACACAGCCTCTCCAGAGCCTCACCTTCCTTGTCATGAGATGACATTCACACCCCTGTCCTTCCCAGGACAATAAAATGACAATTATCTACTCAGAATGCGACAGGTGTTGGGGGAAAGCCACTAACAGCACACTGTGCAGCGCTCACAGCCACAGACACACTCTGCACAGCACTTTTAAGCTATGTAGGGTATCTCCTGGACAGGCATAGGTAGGAAACAGATGAAAATGGATGGGCTGAAGGGAGTGAGCCTGTTTCAATACTTTTTAATTTTGTGAACTGTATTAACTTGATAAAACCAAATAAAAAGGCATCTATGAACACCTTTGCCACAGTTCCCCAGAGCAGCTTGTTAATGTAATAATGGAGGCATGAGGGAACCGGTGCGAGCAGCCTACCTTCTGCTCCTGTGCCTTTTCCATGGTCTTCCTGAGAGTGGATTCCAGTTCATCCTTCTCTCTGCATACTTCCAGGTAACACTCCTGCACATCAGCCATCTCCTTGTTCATCTTATCAAGCTCAGACCTGTAAAACACAGAAATGCCGAATAAGGGAGTCTGTACACACACACACACACACACACACACACACACACACACACACTCGAGCACGTACACAACTTCTGCATAACAAGCCACTTCCTCCAGGTTACAGAGCAAACAGGTGGCAGAGGCCTGTCTTACCTGAGCTGTGACTGGGTCCCCTCATAGACCTCAAAGAGATGCTGCTTCTCCACAACGTGCTTTGCTAAAAGGCTCTCTCGGATCTGGGCCTTCATGGCTTCATGGTGCTGCTGGTAAGTCCTCTCACACCTAGCAAGAGAGGGGCACTAGAGCGATGAAGCTCGAGAGACAGAGTGAACTTGCCAGCTGGTCTGCCTGCCTTCTTCCCCCTCTCTTTTCATTGATGCAAATTATAATTAGGTCAGACTGCTTTCCCCCACCAAAACACGAATCTTCATGTTTTTAGGGAAAACTGGACACTTGAGTGTGAGAATGTCTCAGTACTTCAAACACAATTATAATGGGTTAGCCTGGTGCTGCGTGTATTCAAATGCTAAATTCTGTACCCCAAGATCTGGTCCAAGATGAGCAGATTCTCATGTATACCAGCCATGTAAACCTTGTCCCCCAAGTTATCGATGACTGGTTAATAAAGATGCCCATGAGGGGCAGTTGGATAGGGGCGGCCCAGGTGGAACATGGCAAGTAATACTTAGGATTACTGACAGGGAAGTAGACAAAATAGCACAGAGGGCTAGTATCTGCCCAGCTCTAGTGCTTTAAGGTGTCATAAATATGAAGGTTTTATGTCTTTTATTTGGGAGTTAAATGATGTAAGGTGGGGTAGAAACCCCCAAATAATATTTACTGCAGGGGCTAGAGAGATGGCTCAGCAATTAAAAGCACTGACTGCCCTTCCAAAGGACCTGAGTTCAATTCCCAGCAACCACATGGTGGCTCACAATTATCTGTAATGGGACCCAGTGACCTCTTCTGGTGTGTCTAAAGACAGCAACAGTGTACTACTCATATACATAAAATAAATGTCTTTAAAAAAATATTTACTGCAACACAGAATAGTTTGTCTATGCCAAGGGCTGTTGTTGATAAGAAAATAACTTTAATTGAACTAACCGAGAAATAGTTCACAAATTGAAATCATACATATCTAATACACAGAGATCAGCAGAATTCAACTTACAAGTCATCTTCCAATGAAATGTTTACAAATTTATAATTCAGTATTTGGAAGTCAAAACCCCTCTCTCGTGTCCCAGTGAAGCAGTTGTGAAGAGCTAGAGTCAGTCCACCACATAAACACTGTCCCCGTGTTCCACGTTGTACTCCAGGAGAGAGGCGACGTGGACTCACCTGTCCACAGCTTCCTGCTTATCACGATCAAACTCCTGCACCATCTGTCTCATCTGATTACACAAGTCTTGGTTTGCACTTCTCAGCTTTTCTTCAGTTTCTTTAAGTTCCTACACACAGAGTAAACGATTACAGAACAGAAATACACCTGTACTTATCAGTCTGACTCTCAACACTCTGGGCCTTACATCATCTGATACAATCGCTCCTAATTCTACACAAGAACAAGTATCTTCACACCTTAGTAAGACAGATATATTTCTGTGTAAACAGCATCCTAACAGGAGTAAACAAAATCTCAGTTTTGTTTTGAAATGTATTAAACAGAAATATTTAACCAGAGAAATATTAGCTAAATGATACCTTAAAATAAGTCTTAGAATTCAATAATCATCATCTAAGCAAACAAGGTTTTACATCTTGATCAAGAGCTGGCTAAGAAGAGGAGTAAATCTATTGGTCAGGCTACCACATGAAATAGGAACCACTTAACCTTCTAACAAAAGCACTACCCAGCACTAGTAAGGGAAACAGCCGGAACCCACAAGGCCTTCCCAAACACGCCCACCAACTAACATTGCCTGTGTCTGTCACATAAGTCAATACGGCCATGAAAATTCTCATTAAACGCCATGTCATTCACCTGATTCTGTTGTTGTAAAACTTGAACTTCTTTTTTCAGCTGCAGAATATCTTCTCTGCTAATTGTCTCAGAAGAATCAAGCCGTAACTGATTAGTTGATTTTTCAGAGGTATCTGTTTTAATCTGAAAGTTTAAAATGGTTTTTAAAACAAACAAACAAAAAAAACAAAACATAAACAAATACATACATACTTTGAAATAATTTCATTTAGGAAAAAGTGTTTAAATAGAAGAGTTAATTACCATGTCTTTTTCTTCATCTTCTTTCTCAAATACAATCAATTTAGTCCTCAGGGCAAGAAGTTAGCACTGATGTGTGATCACCCGTCCTACAGGCTTTATCCAAGAGACTGTCCCTCTTACATCCCTTTCTGCATTAAGATTAAATCCAAGCCACATGGCGTTTGGTTGCCATGTCTCCTCCCGCTGTAATATTTCTTCAGTCTGTTTTCCAAACCCATGGCACTTTCTAGGAGTGCTAAACTTGGTAGGCTGTTTCCTTGGTGTTTTTTTTTTCCTACTGTTATTAAACTCAGGATAGGTGTCATTAGCATGAATGCTAAGAAATGATATATGTTCCTTGTAAGAGACATGGGACAAAAACATGTTTCACCACTGGTGATGACCAGCTGAAAGCAGAGCCTCCCAGGCATCGCACCTGCTGCTCACTGTCTCCACACACTAATTAGTACAGTGCACCTCAGGAGAAGGCTACTCTGAGAGTAGTCACTCCACAGGAGTACCATATATTCCACTTATGTACCTCTTTGTCCCAGTACTACATTATGTGCCTTATTCAGTAGATACTATTTTAAGATACATGATATATGCTGGTTCATTACTTTCCAGACAAGTCATGAAAATGAGCATCCTGCTAGGTGGTGCAGGAATCAGCCTCCATTCTCTTAACTGCTAATGTCAGCAATTATTCTCAGTTACTGAGCTAGATGGGAAAGGGAAAGCTAACAGTTCCTTCACCTGAATTCTGTGCTGCCCTCAGAGTGGCATCTCTTTGTTTATAGGACTGTGTGTGTTCCTTCTGTCTGAATGCTTCCGTATCTATGGGTTCCTTATTCTCTATATGAGAATTAATACATCTACTCAGTTCATGAAAATACCTGTAACTATTCCATGATTTTATCTGGTCACAGTCGTGTGAAAACCAACATGGATTGTTTTTAAAGGGGACCTATTGCCCTGGCTACATAAACATGTGGCTAATAGGCTTTTTGAACTGATTTCCCAAAGGAATTCCAGAGATTTTGGACCTCAAAGCTAGAGAAATGCTGACAGGCTATAGGCAGAGCACACTGGGCTATTCTGACAGGATCATGGGCAGTCCAGGGGATAACAGAAATGTAGACAGTGAAGTCTGGCTCTCTGGTTTCAGCTGGCAACTGGACTATAAAGCCATTTGTGTAACATTCTAGAAAAGAACCCATTTGCATTCTGTTGCATCATGAGAATTTGAGTGAGGCTAAATTGGAAAGTAATGGAATAATCCATTCTGAAAAAGAAATGTTAAGACATCACAGCATCTGGGCTGACGCATGGCTACTGCTCACTGCTCTGTTCTGCTCATTTAGGTCTCAGGTAAGAGAGAGCAGGTGAAGCAGAAAGATACTAAAAATGCACCGTTTGGCTCTCGGTCCCATATTGAACTCGAGTTGGAAGAGGCGAGTCCGGTCTCAAAATGGAGGTAAAACCGCCGCCCGGTCGCCCCCAGCCTGACTCCGGCCGTCGCCGCCGCCGCCGGGGGGAGGAGGGCCATGATCCAAAGGAACCAGAGCAGCTGAGGAAGCTGTTTATTGGTGGTCTGAGCTTTGAAACCACAGATGATAGCTTAAGAGAACATTTTGAGAAATGGGGCACACTTACAGACTGTGTGGTAATGAGAGATCCCCAAACAAAACGTTCCAGAGGCTTTGGTTTTGTGACCTACTCTTGTGTTGAAGAGGTGGATGCTGCAATGTGTGCTCGGCCACACAAGGTTGATGGGCGTGTGGTGGAACCAAAGAGAGCTGTTTCTAGAGAGGATTCTGTAAAGCCTGGTGCCCATTTAACGGTGAAGAAAATTTTTGTTGGTGGTATTAAAGAGGACACAGAAGAATATAATCTGAGAGATTACTTTGAAAAGTATGGCAAGATTGAAACCATAGAAGTGATGGAAGACAGGCAGAGTGGGAAAAAGAGAGGATTTGCTTTTGTAACTTTTGATGATCATGACACAGTTGATAAAATTGTTGTTCAGAAATACCACACTATTAATGGGCATAATTGTGAAGTGAAAAAGGCCCTTTCTAAACAAGAGATGCAGTCTGCTGGATCACAGAGAGGTCGCGGAGGTGGATCTGGCAACTTCATGGGTCGTGGAGGAAACTTTGGAGGTGGTGGAGGGAACTTTGGTCGTGGAGGAAACTTTGGTGGAAGAGGAGGCTATGGTGGTGGAGGTGGTGGCAGCAGAGGTAGTTATGGAGGTGGTGATGGTGGATATAATGGATTTGGAGGTGATGGTGGCAACTATGGTGGTGGTCCTGGTTACAGTAGTAGAGGAGGTTATGGAGGTGGTGGACCAGGATATGGAAACCAAGGTGGTGGATATGGTGGTGGTGGAGGAGGATATGATGGTTACAATGAAGGAGGAAATTTTGGTGGAGGTAACTATGGTGGTGGAAACTATAATGACTTTGGAAATTATAGTGGACAGCAGCAATCAAATTATGGACCCATGAAGGGGGGCAGTTTTGGTGGAAGAAGCTCAGGCAGTCCCTATGGTGGTGGCTATGGATCTGGAGGTGGAAGTGGTGGATATGGTAGCAGAAGGTTTTAAAACAAAACAGAAACGGCTACAGTTCTTAGCAGGAGAGAGAGCGAGGAGTTGTCAGGAAAGCTGCAGGTTACTTTGAGACAGTCGTCCCAAATGCATTAGAGGAACTGTAAAAATCTGCCACAGAAGGAACGATGATCCATAGTCAGAAAAGTTACTGCAGCTTAAACAGGAAACCCTTCTTGTTCAGGACTGTCAGAGCCACAGTTTGCAAAAAGTGCAGCTATTGATTAATGCAATGTAGTGTCAATTAGATGTACATTCCTGAGGTCTTTTATCTGTTGTAGCTTTGTCTTTTTCTTTTTCTTTTCATTACATCAGGTATATTGCCCTGTAAATTGTGGTAGTGGTACCAGGAATAAAAAATTAAGGAATTTTTAACTTTTAAAAAAAAAAAAAAAAAAAAAAAAAAAATGCACCGTTTGGTAGGAAAAGGAATGTGAACACATTTAAACTTGCAGACATGGCAGGCCTGGGAAAAACAGCTCTAACATTAGAGATTATTGCAGAGGGATCTTACACTCCTCACTGTGTCCGAGTTAGAGTTTAACTGAGCATCAGAGGTGGATGCTATGATTAAAACTGATATGGTTGGGTGTCAAGTTAAGAAAGGGCAGAAGATCATCAAGTATTTAGTCTAGATCATTCTAAGTATTTAGAATCACCTAAGAGACACACCACTGGGCGTGTCTGTGAGAGCATTTTTAGGGAGTTTAACTAAGGATGACAGGAAGAACCACCCTGAACATATGTGGCAATATTTGATGGACTGCAGCCTGGGAGTGAGTTAGGGAAGAGGAAGGCAGACGAGCACCAGCATCCATCTTTCCCTGCTTCCTGGCTGTGATGGCCGCTCTCCCACCTCCATCCTCCCCTGCCATGATAAGTCACACTCCTTTACCAGGACACTTTTCTTAAGTTGCTTCTTGTCGAGGGTAGTGTAGATATGTTGTATATTACGGCTCATCCCTCAACAGTCACTTATTTTCAGCACACTGACAAATGTGCACACCCACACAAACACACATATACAAAAGAAACTTACGGCAGCTCAGACACAAAAAGCTTTGTGTTTTATGTTTACAAAGAATTGAGTATATGGACTCTGACTGTTATTGGGTCAGTACAGTTTTTCTAAGACCTTTACATATTCTATCTTTAATATATATACATATATGTGTGTGAATATATATATTCATACATATATATGCATATATGTATATATATACATATATATTCTTATACATCTTTTCAAAATCAAAAATGAATAACTATTATGTGTATATGTGCATATCAATACAGTGCCCAAGGAATCCACAGGAGGGCATCATAGTCCATGAAGAGTGCTGCCCAACAAGAGTGCTGGGAACCAAACTCAGATCCTCTGCAAAAGCAACTGTACATCCTTGACCACTGAGCCATCTCTCTAACCCCACTACATTCTATCTTAACCACCCAGTTGGTCAACTGGAATGATTATCATATCTGATCTACTCTCAAGCACTGTCTAATGCAGTAATGCATTCTCCTCTACCATGTATTAGCCTGGAAATACTACAAAACAGTATGCTTTGACTGTTTGTTTTGCTTGAGACAGAGTCTCACTATGTAGCTCTGGCTGGCCTTGAACTCACTATGTTAAACCAAGCTGGCCTGAAACTCAGAGTTCATCTACCTGCCTCTGTCTCTCAAGTGCTGGGATTAAAGGTGTGTACCACCACATCTGGCTGGATTTTTAACAAATAAAATTTTAAATAGAGATGATGTTCCAAAGTATTACAATTATATGTGGCTCCACATAACCAAACTTTTAACTATTAATGTATACCTTATACTTCTATTATCAGTAAGTCCCACAAAATCTAACACATCTTTTCAAAATCAAAACTGAATAACTATTCTCTCTCTCTCCATAGACTCCCAATGCCTCCCAAACATGCCTCCTAACTTTACAGACTAATTGAAAGTTCTCTTATAAATATCTGGGAAAGAAGAGTCCACGCAATGTCCAAAGGTGAATCACTCGTTATATAATACAGTCCAAATTTGAATGTTTAACAAAACAAACCAACCTTCTGGCTTTTACACTACCAGAAGACGCCATGCAGGAAGCTGGAGGGTGGAAAGGTGAGAGGAAGTCAACAGTCTCACTCAGCTGTGAGCACAGTAAACTACAATATTGATTCGTACGGAAAGAGATTGATGTCCATGTGTGGTGCAAATGTCATGGGCGTAACCAATTTTTTTTTAATGTCAAAAACATCTCAAATATTTTGACTAAATTTGTTAATAAACAGGACCCCCAGCATAAAGAACCAGGAGATATAAAAGCAATAGTCAGATTAAATTTACTTTCCTTCAGGAGAAAAGGAATATACTCCCTACATTCCTTTCAACCTTCCATTTCCTTTTCTTAATTATCAATTCATTTCTGCATTACTTTTCTTGACAGTACAAAGAAAGAAAATGGCTGCTCTCAAGCTCTGACGACAGGAGCTTCCAGCAATAACTCTGACCCCTATCAGTCATGTAGTGTAACTTCATTTCCTAAGATCAACTGTGAAAACTCAGAGGGCCACAAACTCCCCTACCTTCATTTTCCTCATCTTCAAAGATGTCAGCTAAAGACCACTGAGGTGGATGTCGGACACTGGGCATGGTAGCACACTCCTACAATCTCAGTACTCAGGGACAGAAGCAGAAGACTACAAGTTGAAAGCTAGCCAGGGTTACAGAGTAAAACCATCTCTAAACTTAAAAGACATATCTCAGAGGTAAGTATCCACCAGTGCTATCTACCCCATTTCCTCACAGAGAGCAACTCTTGCAAGAGTAAGAACAGGGAGAGCTTCTAAGGGGTCTCACTGGAGATACCAATTCTGACAAAAGGCACAAACTCTCTACAAAGTCCTCCTTTCATTTGTGAAGAAAGATCTTTACCTAACTGGCATCTCATTACTAGGTGCCCAGAACAAGCCAATACACATCCTATCAAGTGGCTTTTTTTTCTTGTAAGCTTTACTTCTAAGAGTCAAATCAACCCTAAGAAACCAAACACCTAACTTACACCTACAAAGCGTAAAGTTTTTCTTTACTGCATGTTTCAAGGGGGCTTCTTACGCGTACAGGTTCCAGGACCTCACCTCCATGCCCCTGTCACCATCCTTCGATTGCTGGAGAGCTTCTGTTGTCTCCCGGCAGTCTCTGAGCTCGCTCTGCAGCTGAGACACCAGACGACGCTTCACGGAGTTGCTAGTCAGCAAGCGCTGGACTTGTGTTTTCAGCTTCAGGATCACCTCGTCCTTCGATAGCTCTTCATCTGGAGATTCTTGCTGTGCAACACTGATGGGGAAACTCGGTTCAACATTAAATCGAGAAACAAATCAAAGATCCAGAAAACCCTAACCACATGTGGTCACGGTTTCTATCCCTTTACAGTTACAGCATTTTGAACTAACTTTACTTTTTAACACTGTTTTGTTTTCGGGTGCCTCATACATGCTAGTCAAGCATTCTAACACTAAGCTAAACTCTGCTACAGGATTTGGAACTTGGGGGCTAGGAAGATGGCTTGCTGATTAAGAGCACTGACTGCTCTTTCAGAAGACCTGGATTCAATTCTCAGTACCCACATGGGGGCTCACCACCATCAGTAACTCCAGGGGATCTGATGCCCTCTTCTGGCTGCCAAGGTCACCAGGCTCTCACACAGAGCACATACAAACATACAGACAGAACACTAATACACATAAAAAAAAAAAAAAAGTAAGTTAGACCTTGGTCATATACAAGGATCTCACCTTTGCAAAACCAAGTTCATCCCTCAGATGACACTTTCTCCCTTGGTCTTTCTGCCTAGATACAAGCAGTTTAACTCTGACATAGCTCATACTTGAGATTGTCTGGTATGTGTCATGCCAATATTGAACAAGGTGATACAGATGAGGAAGAAAAAATAGCAAACATCAGCTATCCTCACCAACAACTGCGACTGGCCTCTCTTCCAGCTGACTGACTGAAAGCCTGGATGGACTCCTGCAGCCAGAAAATGAAAACCAAACCCAAGCTTCTCTAAACCCCTCTCTTCCTCCTCTCCCCTTACCCCTCCCCTTTCTCTGCAGGAGTAGGGACTGAACCTTGTGGCCTTGTGGATGCTACCCCGGTGCTCTCCTGCTGAGCTGAGTCCCGGCCTCCAAACTCAACTCTACTTCCAATAAACTTAAGGCTTAGAATCAGATTCTAATTTTTTAAGTCATTTTATTATGAGTATGGGTGTGATATGACAGGATCTCTGCCCTCATAAACTCTCAGAAGCTGTGGATGCCTGTAAAAACCTTCACAACCCAGCCACAAAACCTTCAACCTACAGTTTGTCCTGCCTGCAGAGCGTTCTAGGACTGGAGCCTAGCATAATCATCAGAGAGACTCCATCCAGCAACTGATGTGAGCAGATGCAGAGTCCCACAGCCAAACATTAGGCAGTCTGGGGAATCCTGGGCGGGGGGAGGATTGGAGGAACTAGAAGGGCCAGGGACACTGAAAGAACACGGCTCACAGAATCAACTGAGACCTAAGGGGCCTCGCAGAGATCAGGGAGCCGTTAGGAGTCTGACCTAGGTCCTCTGCATATGTGCTATGGCTGAGTAGCTTGGTGTTCTTATGGGATTCCTAACAGTGGGAGTGACAGCTATCTCTGACTCTTGCCTGCCTGTGGGACCCTTCTCTTCCTGGGTGTGATGGCATGCGCCTGGTCTTATTGTATCTTGTTGTGCCATGCTTGCCTGACATCCCTGGGAGGCTTGGTCTTTTCTGAGAGAAGGGGGAGGGGGAGGGAGATCTAGGAGAGGAGGGAGGTAGGAGTAAGAGACTGGGGGAGAGGAGAGGGGGTAAACTGTAGTCACGACATAATATATAAGATAAGAATAAAAAAGGAAAAAAGACAAAGTTAGGTGGAGATAGAGTGGGGATGGATCAGGGAGGAGGTAGGGAAGAAGTGAGGATACACACAATCAAAATACATTGTATGCTTATGTGAAATTCTCAAAAAATAACAAATATGTTATAAAGGAAAAAAAGAAAAGACCTGTTCAAGATCAAATGAGTTACCATTGTAACAGGAAGAATGCAGGGTGCTTCTGAGGTCCCTCGCTCAGCTGAGGAGCTAGTCAGAGCTGAGGGCTTCTGGGGAGAAAGTCAGTTTTCTTTAAGGACATGGATCCTGGTAGGCCCATGCTTCAGTGGGCAGCCCTACACCCTTGAATAGATTGCCAATATAAATGGGACTCAATATCTAAAACACACACACACACACACACACACACACACACACACACACACACACAGAACATCAAGTTGGAGTGGACCTAGGAAGCACTAAAGGGAGGAGTACGGGAGACAAATAGGGTCAAAATACATTCCATGTAAGTGTGAAACTCTCAATTAATAAAAGTGTCTTTTTTTTCTTAATTGAAATCAATCACATATGTTTCTAAACATTTTCCTAGTGGCTAATGTGTACTTTGAAGTCAGAAAGTCACAGACACTGGGTAAAAACTAAAGACAGTCAGGGAAACCTCAGACATGACTGACAATGTAAATATACTGGTTCATTAATTATAGAATTAATACAAAATGTTAATAGGGAGGACAAGAGCTGAGCATACAGAAATGTGTAAAACATCAATCTCTCTAAAAGAGAAAACCTACCTAAAAAAGAAATAACAGTATCTGGATTAAAGCTTTTACTCCTGAAATTGAAAGATTTTAGATTTTAAATGAAATGCTAGGTCCTTCTTTCCTTTCTGCTGGGTGCTGCTCCTTACTGTTGAAATGGGCAAGTTCATGAAACCCGGGAAGGAGTGTCCTGGCTGGATGCTACTGCGGACGCAAAGCCGTCATCATGAAGTACACTGATGATGGCACCTCAGACTGCCCTTACAGCCGTGCCCTGGTGGCTGGGATTGACCACTATCCCCAAAAGGTGACAGCTGCCATGGGCAAGAAGAAAACTGACAAGCAATCCAAGATCAAGTCCTTTATGAAAGTTTATAACTACAACCACCTCACGCCTACAAAGTACTCTGTGGATATCCTCTTGGACAAGACTGTTGTCAACAAAGATGTGTTCAGAGACCCAGCTTTGATACACAAAGCCAGACAGGAGGCCCAGGTCAATTTTGAGGAGCGATACAAAACAGGGAAGAACAAATGGTTTTTCTAGAAGTTTTGCTTTTAGGTATATTTTTGTTTTTGTCATTAATAATTTAAATAAACAAATGAAATATAGAACATTGTACATGTATGAAGGAAGAATGAACAAACCATTAGGTAAATTTGTTTTTAACAATATAATTAGAGCTTCTTAGGATATATTATATATACATATATATATGTGTGTGTGTGTGTGTATGTATACACATATAAATGTAGTCTATGTGTATGTTTACATATGTAAATCCTCACCTATTTAAATCATTTCTATTTTTACAGAAATAGAAATTATAACAGATACAGCTATGTAAGAAACAAAATACCTAACCAAGTATTCCGCTATAGGATGTGGTAGACTGTGAGCACTTGGTTTACTCAGTTAGCAAACCTAATTCCTCTTCTGACTGAAGACAAGCCACTGGAATAACATACTCTGTACTCTTAGAGAAAGACAAGTCAGAGAGCAGAGAAAGTGCTTGGCAATAATTTCTTTCCTTCTTTGACAGGAAAAAAAAGGCAGAATGGTCACCACTCTGCCCAAGGATCACAGCACCCTACAGAGATCGTTTTCCTAAAACCCAAATAAACTATAGTCCCTTATGAAGCCTGCTGAGAAGACCAAAGGAAAAAGGCATTCCACTTGTTAAATGTTTATTATTTGAGCTTAGCAGCCAACTATAATAATGGAGAGAGGAAGCTGTCTGTAAGCTGTGTACGGATTTAGCTACTCCAATTCCATTAATGTAAAATAGAACACTGAGGCTAAACCGGTTTACTAGGCAGCAGCCTGAGGGCGTGGTAGTTGGTAGTAAAAGCTGGGAGCCACTGATACCTGGGTCAGTGATTTGAAAGCAGTTCAAGTCAAGAAAACAGTAACTCACACTGGGAAACTTTGCTTCATTTTCATCAACAAATCAGTTCACTCAAAAAAAAAAAAAAAAAAAAGCCCAAATTTCTTCTTTCCTATGTCCTATAAACTTGATATGAGAATGCTTCTCAAAAATAGATGATCAACTACTAATGCTGGCAGGTGAGAGGATTCTAAGCTACATGTGTCCTCTGGATGCTGCATTTATCCGATGGTTTGTCCAGAGCTCTCAGTGACTACCCACTCTGACCCAGTGATGGCCCAGCTCCCAGCTGGGCGGCTCAGTCATTCTGTGGAGTAATGAGATGCCTCTAGTCCAGCAGGTACAGGAGCGTACTTTTAGAACTGCTACATTGTGGCTATGAATGCTATATAAAGAGAAATGACCAGAGTAGCCAGGCCTAGCGGCGTATCCAATAATCCTAGTGCTTGGGAGTCCAGGACAAGACTGTGCATTTGAGGCCAAGCTGGGGTGCACAGCGATATCTTACCACAAGGAAAACGCCAAACTGCAAAGATACAACGGACACAGATGAGGTGTGTCTATTGAAAGAGATCAACACAGACATACTCATCACTTCTTCCAAAGCCACCACAGTACTAAAATAAAACAACTGGAGAAAAACATTTTTAACGAACTATATCTTAAATCTTCAACATAAGAGAGATAAAAAATAATGAAGTTTAAAGTAAAAAGGCTTGACTGCCATGTAAATGTGAACAAAGAGAAAAACAGGCTAGGCCTAGAGAGTTGTGAGTTCGGGTCCCAGTGGCACCAGTGACTACCTGAGCCAAGTGGTTCCCTTCTCTATGCTTCAGTAAAGCCAACATTTGTCACAAGACTGAGGACCAAAATGCTTTTAAAAGTACGTGTTAAATTCGAAGTAGATTAATGTAAAATCAGATTAAATGCATAAACAATCATCTATAAAATAGGAGAAATAGCTGTCCTTTTTTTAGTACTTAGTAAGTTCTAGGACATATTCCAGGAGACTCACATTCATTATCTATTTTAACTATCACTTAAGTTCCAAGGGAGAGAAAGTCTGATGAAAGCACAAACAAACAAACGCGCTCCAAGAAAGTTACGATGCTGACGCAAGGCCAGGTGCCGAGCACTGAGGCAAAGCTCTGGCAAACGGCTGGTATCTGAAGCCTGTGTGTGCTCTTTCACTAGGCTCTGAGAAGTCATGTGGCAGTGACAAAAAATGAGCCATCCCCAACCAAGTGTGTTTTCAAACGGCCACACAGAACTTTAAATTGTAGGTTCCTAGGCATAAAAACAATAAAAAAAATTTTTTTTTCTTTTTATGCATTCACCAATCATAGTGGAAGCCTTTGTTCAGCTTCACATGGTTGGGTTAAAATACTCATACTGAGAGCCACTTTGCCATTGCTTGGCCTTCCACACTTCTCTCTCAGCTAAGGCTGAGCTGACAGGAGTCCCCTCCACTTCATCTCAGCCACAGTGGCCTCCATTTGTCAACCAGGTAATTATGGGATGGGAAGAAACCTGGGTCAAAATGGCCCTAGATAAGAGCCTGAGGATCGCTCCCAGCAAAACACCTCCGTCTAGCTCACTATCTTCTCCCTTGCTTTCTTCCGGGCATAGCTGTTATCTGCAGCAACAGGAGCCCCAGGAGGCAGACACTCAGGCAAATGACGCCTCACTGAGCTGAATAATAGCAGCTTCCTTTGCAGGATCATGGCTTTAGATTCCAACCCATAAACCTCACCTTACTGCTCTAACCTGTAATGGCAGTGTTAAAACACAGACTTCCCAAAGTTGCATATGCAAGGGACCTATTTTTAACCCACAAAGGTAACATTAAAAATAAGTATTCGCCTCAATGGTTCAAACACATCCATAGTCTATATATGTGGGGGGGAGGGGAGGTGGAATATGTGTGTGGTGTGTACACGAGTATGTATATAGGTGTGTACCCACACTTGAACATGGATGGAATGTATGTGGTGTGTACACGTGTATGTATACTCATGTGCACCCACACTTGTACATAGATGAAATATGAGTGGTGTGCACCCACACTTGTGCATAGTGCAATATGTGTGTGGTGTGGACATGTGTATGTATACAGGTGTGCACCCACACTTGTGCATCAGGTGGCCTCTTCTGGCACTCTCCACTTCAGTCACGGAAGCAAGACCTCTTACTGAGCCTGGAGCTAGGCTGGTAGCCAGCAGTCCTTAGCTATCCTCCTGTCTCAACTTCCCAGAGTGCTGGGAGTATAGGTACATGCAGCCATGCCTACATTTTTAAGGTAGGTGCTGGGGATTTGAACTCTGGTCTTTATGCCAACATAGCAACCTGTCTTCCCCACTGAGCCACCTCCCTAGCCCCATAATCTGTATATTTTAATTACAAAGCTCCTACTTAGAGTTCTATAACTGGCACCTATCTGCATGATGAGGACTACAAACATAGTATTAATACTTCAGACTTCTGTTCATTTGGATTTCAGGCATTTATATTTCATTAAGAATTTCTAAAACACACTGTCCCTTAATTGAAGTCTTTATCTTATGCCTGCTGCCACCAGTGTCCCATACCTCCGTCACCAGCTTTAGTAACATAAACTCATCTGTAGTAAACTATTCATGCAGTACCTGTTAGTTTTGGATTGTTTCCAATTGACTTTTCTAATGCCCAAGTCCACACATGAGTCAGTGAGCTCTACACTCAGGTCTCCTTCAGAGTCACCTGGAAGGACTCCGAGGTCTGCAGCAGATTCATAGAGA
This sequence comes from Grammomys surdaster, assembly GCF_004785775.1. NCBI lineage: Eukaryota > Metazoa > Chordata > Mammalia > Rodentia > Muridae > Grammomys > Grammomys surdaster. The sequence continues at coordinate 387,415 of NW_021619961.1, forward strand.
GAAATCTCATCTTTAAGTTCTGTTAATTCCGCCTAGAATAAAATATCAAAAGTAACTTTCACTGTTTTCCTGAATCACAAAATCAGACATTCTATGTTTCAAACCTCATTTTGATGATCAGTAAGAATGCAGAAAAGCCTGTTGAAATACATTCTTAACATTCATTCTAAATAACTTCATAAAGATCAGTTCCTGCTGTATTCTCAAATCAATATATTTTCAAACGAATGAGGAAGCAAAGGCAGGCGGTTCTTTCTGTGGCTGTCTTATTTACAAAATCCCCTTAACTGAGATGCCTCTAGTATTCTGGCCTCACTATAGAAGAAGACAAAACAGATAGCTCAGCCAGGAGCATGCTATGCTCTGCCTGCAGGATCAACAAGCAGAGCACCTCCTTCAGTGGAAGCAACACTAGAACTCCTCTCCAGCACCTTAATTACCTTTCAGGAAAATTAAAGTGGCAGAGGGTCTGTGAGAAACAGAGCCCAATTAAATATGCTCCATACCTGTAGAGACCCTGGTCTCCAGGATACACCTGCAGAGCCAGGAGAGACTGTGGACAGACAGACCGGCAGGAGGAGGCAGAGGCCTGGCTCTGCAGTTCATTAGAACTGGGCTGGAACACCTAGGTCTAACTAACAGTGGTGTCGGTGAGATCCTGAAAAACTTCCCTGGCTGGTCTGAAGATGGTCTAAGCCACTTTACCACAGAGAAACCTAAGGTTCAAAAACGGTGCGATAGCATTGCCTGGGTCTCTTCTGAGAGACAGTACTCACTTGCAAAGCCTTACTCATGCTCTCACTTAGGATGTGGGCCTTCTGTGCTTGCTGCAACTGTAGCTGAAGCTGAGCCACCTCCTGCACAGAGCCTGTAAGAAAGGCATAGGCTATGTAACTGAAAGGAGGCGCATGCCTACAGGACGGGAAGCCACCCAGGTTTGAGATGGAGTCTGCTTTAGTGTTATGATGTTAGGGCCATACGTATAGGTAGCCATGGGAGACATCAAAGACCTGTGTGTCTGAGATTCATTCCTCCAGGAGCTCAAGGCCTTGAACCCTGTAAGCCCTATTGCCACTGCTGCATCTACAGACCACAGCAGCCCAGGAGTCATCTAGTGGGGACATAAGGTTCCAGTCACAGAAGCCAAGAAACTCCCACCCTACCATTACTGCCCTGCAATTAAACTGTATCTTGTTGTCTTGTAAATTGCTTTTATTTCCAACATGCCCATTTCACACATAAAACTACTAATCTTTGAAAGATTTGTATTTGTGTGTGCGTGTGTGTGTGTGGGTGGGTGAGAGAGAGAGAGAGAGAGAGAGAGAGAGAGAGAGAGAGTGAGTTTGTCAGGTCCCCTGGGGCTGAACCTTCAGTTGTGAGCTCCATGGATGCTGTGAACCAAATTCTAGTCTTCTGCAATAGCAGGAAGAACTCTTCACTTTTTTTTTTTTTTTTTTTTTTTTTTTTGGTTTTTCGAGACAGGGTTTCTCTGTGTAGTTCTGGCTGTCCTGGAGCTCACTCTGTAGACCAGGCTGGCCTCGAACTCAGAAATCCACCTGCCTCTGCCTCCCAAGTGCTGGGGTTAAAGGCGTGCGCCACCACTGCCCGGCCAAACTCTTCACTTCTGAACTACCTCTCCATCCTCAACAAACTCATATTTGAAATGTACTAGTAAAGACTCCAGTTCAAAGGGTGGTTTGAGGGTTTCTATAAATGAAAACAGGCCTCTCAGAAACAGCTGAGGGAAGCAATCACAGTTCCAAGCCTAGACAAGGAAAAGACTCATCAAGTCACGGCAAGGGGGAAAGAGGCACAGGGAAGCAGGGCTAGAGAGCCTAAAGGGAATGGGGTACAGATCTGGTCCCTCGGCAGAGCACACACAGCCTTTAACTTCAGTGCTTTCACCGTGACTAAATCACACTCCCACACCCCGTTCCAACCGTCTGACTAGCTCGTATGCCAAAATGTGACTTGTATATATATTAGTTAATAAAAAACCATTGACTGATTTGGCAACCAGAAATGAGGTTAACTTTTATCCAACAGGCAAATACAATGAGCTCTCATAGATAAAGGTGGCTGAAGACAGAACTTCTGCATCTTTGGAAGCAGAGTGCCGCCTGGCGTGTGGGTTCCTTCCCTTTCCCCTGTGGGAAGCAGTCTCAGGCACCACAGCACAGGTCTCTCAGACAAGTGCTGGTAATGTTTATTTGGAACGTTACACTCGCCTGTAGTCCAGATTACACAACAAAAACGAACTGCACCTTTAATATGAACTGCACATATAATCCTCTCTAAAATAAACTGATCACTAGTGGACTTTTCTGTCTCTTCTGGCTTTTTTATACCTCAGGGATCTGGGTTGGTGAGATGGCTCCAGGGTAAAAAGCACTTGCAGTGCAAGCTAGTCAGGATAGATGGCAAGACAACCTGAGTGTGACCTCCAGAACTCAGGTCAAAAGAAAGAAACAACTATGGAAGTTGTCCTCTAGTGTCTACACGTGAAGCATGACATGCACAGGCAAACCCACACTCCCTCACACATGATGATACAGTAAAGCTGTAGTTCAGGGATCCAGCTACATGTGTTTCACAGTAGCCCTGCAGATATCCCACAAGACACGCACCTGACTGCAGCAGGTGGGCACACTGCTTCTGACTGTCCTCTAGACTCCTTGTCAGCCTATTAATGAGCTCGGTCTTCTCTAATCTGACTGCTTCTTGGTTCCGTTCCAGTTGCTGTACGTGATCCTTCAAACGCGCGCAAATACTTTCCTAAACAGAAGAGAAGTTGGCAACTCATTTTCACAATCAGTTTTAGTAGAAATTAAAACTATCAGATGTAAAATCATCACCTGGTAGTATGATCTCTTTCACAGGTTAACCTGTGCATAGGATGGGAAGAGAACACGTGTGACCTGAGAGGGAAGCCCAGCTAACAAAGGACACCTGTAAGATACTGTCATTCTACAACCAGAGTTTACTCATGCCAAAGGAAATATAGTACAGTCCTGCTTGCATTTTATACTGCATTAACATATATATACACAAATGTAGGCAAACCACTTTGAGTCATGGAATCCAAATCCTCAGACAAGGAAACAGATGAACACATGGAAACTCTATTCTGAGCAACCAAGGGCTCAATCTGTCCAGGGCAGCCAAAACTAATCTTATCCTCCTCTTGGTTTCTTTTAAATCTAATCTGTTTCTCCTATATTCCTCCTTCTACCTGTTATACATCTTATTTCTGTATGAAGGCATCCCTACAATATGTTATGTATAACAAGCATTATAAAACTTGAAAAATTAATGACAAAAAGACATGGTAACTGTTGAGTGTGACAATAGGAAGCTATGTAAACAATACACACTATGGGACAAGGATCAGCATCCCCTACATATAGGCATGGAGAAAGACTCTGTGTATATAGCAAACTTTTCTCGAATAAGAAAACATATTTGGAAATAAAGAGCCATAGGAGTTTGAAGCTCAAGTAGAAGAAACTATTACTGTACCAGTCATTGCTTCTCACCTAACAGCTGCTCAGGCTGACTGTCAATCAAAGCATGAAAGAGGCAGAAGAACAGTGAGAAGCCCTAAGCAAACCATTAGCAAGAGCTCTGAAGTGAGAGCAAATGGGCCTTTGGTACCAGATTCCCTTCCATGGCCTGAACCTCAATAATGCTCTCTGAATGAATACAGCGATGCCCCAAATGTAGATAATACAGGAGTGTCTTTGTGCAAAGGAAAGGGGCTCTGAAGGCTCTTGCTTTGCTTTAAAACTCCTGGGAAATTTGTATTCTATGTCATAATGCAGCTGTGTTTGCTTTAAATTTTTCTACCAGATTTTTAGCAAAATGAAGCTTCTGGAAAGCAGTGCCTGTTTATTTAGCACTGCAAAGTTCTTGGCATGCTGCAGCTGTTTCCCAGGCCAGCTTGGGAAGCACGGTTCTAACAAGCCAGCATAACATGGCTGCTGCGTGATGAGCTAACAGGAATGCACCTAGATGCCTGTCACGAGGGGATGGCACGACACTCAACTCACGTTCTAGAGGTCACGTCAGTTTCCTTTGTATAGACAGCCTTTTCTACATAGAAAGACCTGATGTTTAAGGAAAGCACTGGGTTTATAATAGGCTATAACCATGTATTTTTCAAATTGCACTAGGTACACAGACCTTCAAAGATATCAGCTGTGTCAGACTGTTGCACCTCCCATTAATGCAATTAAGCAGTCTCTGTGCTGAACTCTGTCTTTCAAAATACAACTAGCAACCATTCATGATTTAAAAGAAAAATACACCTTACAAACTTTCTGAGCCTAGCATACTTAACAGGAAAACCTGAAACTTTCCCACAAGGATAAGGACCAGGGAAGCGATGCCCTTCCTTGTCTCTGAGCATCGGGTTGGAAGTTCTCACCAATGCACTATGGTAAGTAAGGAAAATAAAAAGAATGCAGACAGCAAAGAGACAGTAAAGCTGTCCATGAATGCTATCATCTGCTACACAGAACACCAGGAGGGAAACCACTGAACTAGTGGACAACTGCAGGCGCTGCAGAGAAGCCATTACAGAATATCACTGTCTCCCAAGGGAGGAAATCACGCTCCCATACAGCAAGTTTGATCACAAGTTTACAAAGGGGATACAATAAAAAGCACTCCCGGGTGGACACTCCAAAGTATGGGGATAAGTCACAGTAAATATAGCTCATGGCTTGGAACCTGAAGCACATTGTGCACAGAACCAAGATTCCATTCTACCTTCTGGTCTAAGTCCCTCTCCTGAAGTGCTGATGGCAGGCATGGGAACAGATAAAGAAGCTAAAGGCACAGCTTTGACCATTACCTGTCCTGCAACGGCCAAAGGAAGGAAATGGTTGTACTAGAGCAGTCAGAACCAGGGGCTGTCCTGAGAGCCACTGTGGGCTCTGCCAACATTTGTACCAACCATTCCTACAAGAAAGGCTTCCAAACCCACTGGTAACTCCTCCCACCCCATCCCAGTGAGATCATGTCAAGTCAGCGGAGGCAATGCTCTTCAAACACCCCACAGGAGCTGACAGACTCCACCTTCCTAAACTGGCTAAGGACCACCGATGGCTATGTAATACCACCATGCTAAACAAAAGTAATATGAATAAATAAACATTTTAAAAAATAAAATAACTGGCTTCTAACTATATAGAAGGTCAATGAAGTATATAGACTTTAGATCTGCTTAATTTCAGTGTATGATGACTTTTTAAGTTTATTTTAAAATTAAATAAATAAAAACTCCTTAGACAATTGGGAGAAAAAGTAAAATAGCAATAACCCACACCCCCAATTCCAGTTGTGTTTCTATACAGCAGACTCTTCAGATGGGCATACCTTTATCTTTTCCCACTCTAGAAATCCTCCATTATCACCAAATTCACAATATTTTCTATGTAAAAGAAAAAATTAACAAATTGAATAAAACACATAAATAAACTGGGGATGAGCTGGAAGAATACTGACCTGCCTGACATGCACCAAACCCAGGGCATACACCAGCACCAAATAACTGGAGCATGGTGGTGCATGTCCATAGCCCCAGCACTCGGAAAGCAAAGGCAGGAAGATCAGAAGTTCAAAGTCACCGTTGGCTACAGAGCAAGTTTGAGGACAGCTTGAGCTACATGAGACTTGAGTCATAAATAAAATAAAATATATAACACAAAATTAAAAAATAACAGAATAAAATGTTACATAATTACTCTGCCATCGTGGGTCTGCTGAACACGGAAAAAGGCAGACTTGGCCACACAAGTCAGAGATGGCAACCCGAATCAGAGTGAATCTTGGGAGGTTTGTCGCATCCTGGTGTCTTAGTTTCTTCACTTTGTCTCTTGGGCTAAATTAGTTCTTAAATTACATCAGGAAAAACTCATCCTGAAACTATATTCATTCAACCTAGGGCTCTGGACACAAGGCAAGTAACCTGGCACTTGATGCAGAGCCTTTAATACTGACTCCTTCTTAGACACAAATACAAAAGTCAACTGTGCAATGTGCTCAAGCAGTTTATCTTGATGGGGCTTTCTTCTCTGTTTTATACACTACACAGACTGAGTGTCCAGCCTGAGAAACATTTCACTTTTGAGAAATTTGAAAACACATACTGTTATGTTAGGGATGACACTCAAGATTAAATGTGAAATTTATTTAATGTTATTATAATCTTAGTTAGGGTTACTATTGCTGTGATGACATGACCAAAAGCACCTTGAGGAGGAAAGGGTTTATTTGGCTTAGACTTCCACATCACTGTTTGTCATCAAAGGAAGTCAGGACCGGAACTCAAGCAGGGAGGCACTTGAAGGCAGTAGCTGATACAAGAGCCACAGAGGGGTGCTACTTACTGGCGTGCTCCTAATTGCATGCTTATAGAACCCAGGACCACCAGCCCAGGGGTGACGCCACCCACAATGGGCTGGGTCCTCCTACATCCATCATTAATTTTAAAAATGCCCTACAAGCTCCCCTAGCCCACCTTATGGAAGCATTTTCTCACTTGAGGATCCCTTTTCTCAAGTGACTCTAGCTTATTGTGTTAAGTTGACATGAAAACTAGCCAGGACATGTATACACATAACATACTTAGTCCTAAGATTTTTCTTATATACTACTGTCCACAAGAGTTCTGGTATGCAAATTCCTATGGTCAGCTATTAGAATACTGGATTCCAGATATCCAGCTTCTATTTTCAAAGGAACCATTTCTCAACACTCCTTACTGAGAGCTGGAAGCTCAGACATCTACAAAAGGTCAAGTTCCCAGGTCAAGCTTAGGTTCTGGCCAGTGCCAGTATACCCATTCCTCTCAGTTGGCATCTACTCTATGACAATAAGGACAGTATATTTTCTATAAAATAAAAAATATAGTTGTATAGCACTGTGAGGTCTGAGAAGGAACCAGTGGACCCTACAAGAAAAGTATCCAAAACAGGGTTAGAGACACACTCATGATTAAAGCAAAAATCAATTTTTTAGCAGGGAGAGTAAAGGCTCAGATATAATTTTATACCTATCATTAACAAAAAAATTTCTACCTTGGGGACCACAAAATATCCAACTTTACTCAACGGATAGTTGTTCATTAGAAATCACCGACCTAGCCGGGCGGTGGTGGCGCACGCCTTTAATCCCAGCACTCGGGAGGCAGAGGCAGGCGGATTTCTGAGTTCGAGGCCAGCCTGGTCTACAGAGTGAGTTCCAGGACAGCCCGGGCTATACAGCGAAACCCTGTCTCGAAAAACCAAAAAAAAAAAAAAAAAAAAAAAAAAAGAAATCACCGACCTGTTCCTGAAGGGCCATTATAGTAGTGTCTAAATTCTTCTGTAAGGATGACACCTGCTCTTCGTACTTCTGTGTGAGGCCTGCAACAATGCTCTCATGCTGCTCTCTGGCTCGCTGAATCGACTCAGAATGATGGAGCTCCACCAGCTGCTGTTTCAGGCTTTCCAGGGTAATCTCGGTTGTTCTGAGCTTCTTGGTGAGCTAAGCAAACACACACAGGGTACCACACTGAGAGCATGCTCTGCTCCTTGACACTCTCTCAGTTGCTATTCTCAAGCCCACAGTTGCTGGGAACAGTTACTCACTGACAAGCTAGGCTGCACAGTTCCGTGCTGAGGGAGAATGAGGATTCTGAAGAGCAAGGTGGCACTGGGGCAATGTTAGCCCTGACATGGTTTGCATCGTTCTGTGAGCAAAGGGAGGGGCAACCAATTGTAGGGTCACAGAAAAATGTGTTGCTCCTTCAAATTCTGTGAATCCAAGAATGGTCACTTACTAAATGAAACATTTTTTGGTTTTCTTTTTTTGAGACAGGACTCCACTGTCTGCCAAGGCTGGCTTCAAGTTCCCAGGTGCAAAGGATCACCTTGCCTCAGTCCTCTGAGCAGCTAGGAGTACAGGCACCTGCCACAGCTCGGCACTAAGAGTTCTAAAACATAGCTGGTACTGTGGGTAAAATAATCACCCGCAGATGGTTTCCCGATGCCCGGAATCTGCAATGTAAGCTTTACAGCAAAAATAAAAGTTGTAGATGGGATTAAAGCTGTGAACCATATAACCTTAAAGTAATGAGAATCTGAAGGGAACTGTTTGGTTCAAGACCTTTATGCTCTCAGAACTTGTCAATAACTGACTCCATACTTTTGGGCAAGTAACTGCCCTTGAAGACCTGCAAGGCACATGTATAAAATGGTAAAGCATAGTGCCTTTCCAATCAGAATTCCAATTAGGTTTTTGTTTTATAAAGCATTATACTTTGATGTGCAAAATCTAAAGAAAAAAATGAAGAGAGGGGGATTAAAATTTTTGAATAGGGACAACCCTTGTTTGTCAATTTTAAAATACACCATAAATACATCATGACAAATTTCATATAGGACCAGAAAAATATGTAAGAAGAATACATATATACAAGTTAATTTTAAGCAACACTCAGCATATACTGGCCACCAACTATAAGCTAAATACTGGCCTAGATGGCAGAGTTACAAGCGTGAGACTAGCCCAACGGCATCTTCTAGGAACTCTTTGTTACGAGAGTGTTGGAGAGTGTTAGCGAGTGTTGGCGGTTTAGTCAAATGGCAGTGGCTCTGAAACAGGCACTCCCAGGGAGAGGCATACAAAACTAAGACAGGAGAGAAGAGATGACCTTGGATGGATGGTCACCCTGTCCCACAGTAAACCACATCCTACAAAGCCTTTAAGTAAGAGAATAGCAAAATTACCACCATATTCTGGAAGGATTATTTGGATGGCCATAAGAACGTGCATAAAGGGTAAAACTAGAGTAGCTGAGACTTTAGAATGAGAGCATAAAACCCAGGAAGGATGGAAATGCACGAAATACAGGCGTCAAGTAGGGAGAGCTGCCATCTCTTCCTGGCACCCACAGTTGACCCAGATGAGGGGCAGGACATCTAGGTTACAAAGTTCTTTTCAATATGGTCTTATACAAAGTAAATTTAATTTTTTTATTTAATTATTCAATCTGTGAATGTTTTGCCTACATGTATGTCAATGCTCCACATGTGCCTAGTGCCCACAGAGACCAGAAGAGGGCAAGCAATCCTGAGATTGTACAGACTATTACCAGCCTCTGTGTGGATGCTGAGAACTGAACCCTGGTCCTCTGAAGAGCAGCCAGTGCTCTTAAGCACTGAGCCATGGCTCCAGCCCCAAACTAAAGTTTTGATGAATGAAGATGAAGCTTACCTTCTCTTCATTGACTCTGAATGCTTCTATCTGGGTTTCCAGTGCTTTTATCCGTGCTTCAAGCTGTATCTCCCTCTCCTTTCCATTCTGAAAGAGCTTCTGGGATTCCTGAAGGCTGAGGGCCAAGCCATCCTTCTCATCTGGAGCATGAGAGATATTGACATAAATGCTGTCCCTGTTGTGAGATCATAATTGTCACAACCTCTATGAGATCTATATTGAATGAAATTCAACCTAGACAAAGGAGTTTTAGTTGCTTTAGAAAAAAAGAAAAACCAGAGAAGTTATTTAAAAAATACTTGATGCCAAAAACAAATTAAGGAATCAGAGCCCCAGCCTCTAAATCCTATTGTAACCCTTCATGGCAAAGGATCCCCAGTACTTCTGCATCTATTCACTGAAGTTCCACAGATACAAGCTCATGTCAATCAAAAAGGTGTCCTAGAGCAGGTCATAGCTGTACACACCAGTGATCCCAGTACACAGAGGTTGAGGCAAGATCACTGGGCCACACAGTAAGGCCCTTACTCCCAAAACAAAGTACCTAAGACTAATCACCCCTTCACATACTTGAAAGGAACTCTTAAATTTCTCAGTACTTGGTCCTTCCCAAATACTTGATCAATTCATCTCTCCCAAAAGATCTTTGAATATTACAGAAAGAGCTTTTGCTTCACCATCAATTCAATTTGAAATGAACTGGAATCCAGTCATAAAATTATTCTACAAACGGACACTCAACGCCAACTAAAGCTACAGCACAGAATAAGCAGCCAGGACCTGATGTCCTTCCTCCACATGATTACACAGAAATGGCAACCAGGGTCCCTAAGTAATGCTGCATTTCAAACAGAACATGTCACCTATGAGTGGACTACGGGATCAAGGTAATGATGCAAAGTCCACGGCTGTTAGGGCGGAGAGCCGTCAGCACAGTAACAGTGCCCACTGCCTCACTGATTCTAATACCTGGGAAGAGGAGGGAAATGAAAGAAAAGGAGAAAAGAAAAATGTCTCCAAACACCAGGCACAGAAGTATGGGCTTGGGATCTGCTCCGACCCATGGGAGTTCTCTACCCGGATCAAATGAGGGACTGGAAACAAAAAGCACAGGAAGCCAAAGCAGAATGAAGTGAGTCTTTTAGACAGCAACCGCTCAGCTCGTGTCACCTCACCTTGGACCATCAGCAGCTGGTGGTTCAGATACCGAATCTGGCGCTCGCTGTCATTCAGCTTTTCAACTAAGCTGTCCAGCTGTCTCTCCTTTGCTTTGTTAAGAACCTGGAGTTGAATAATATGTATATTTTCTGCAGAGTCTGCTTTGGAATTAGAGACAAGTTATTAGATAAAGACAAACTAAGATCTGTGATCAGCTAGGGTAGAGTATTTCAAGCTTTTTAAACAACTTGGTAGAATATCATGAAACCAATTCCATGGATTGAGACTAGCATCCTTTTAATATGAAAACAGATTATCCAGAATGTATCAGAGAGCATCTTGTAGTAACCAAAACTTTGTGAAGTTTTGGTTCCATTTACATGAAGGTACTACTGCAGGACATACTGCACGCTTTACTATGGGTCACCGCCAGGATAGGCAGAATGTCTCCGGGTTAAACCCTGATTCTCTATCTAAATGTGCACAACCAACACACAGCTGCAACAGAGCAACGCACCATCTCCAAACGAGGGGCTAAACAAGTGTGGAACCTGCTCTCACTACCTGAAAGGGACACTGCCAGATATCCCTGTCAAAAGGGTCTCTTTAGCAGAAGGTAAATACATCCTTTTATGTTTATATTGGCACAAAATGGAGTATTAATTAACCATATTAACCAACCAATAAAGAGAGGAGTGAACTCTGACACCTTCTTCAGAAACAAAGTTATTGTAGAGACCACTCAGATCAGAGGAGAAAGCCAAATGACAGGTTTTAGAGGAATAACATCTCAACTCCATAATGACACTATTCATTTGGCTAATGCTTCTGCAAGCTAACATCAATAAACACATATAGAAAATTTTAAATACTTATTAACAAGGCAATTTGTACTCTTTTCCAAATTAAAAAAAACAAAAAACAAAATGTAAGGCCAGGCACAGTGGTGCATGCCTTTAACCCCAGCACTCAGGTAGAAGGCAGGTGTCTGTGAGTTCAAGGCCATTCTGGTCTACATAGCAAGTTCCAAACCGAGGCTTTATACCGAGACCTGGTCTTTAAAAGGGAAAAAGGAAAAACTCTGAACATTAAAAGCATCACTCTGCCTTACAGAAGGGGACATAATCTGTCTCAAAGCTTCATCGCCCCAAATTCACTCCTCTTGTTTAACTATAAACTTTATTATTTAAAAAGAAAAAAAATTATACTGAAAAAGTCATATACTAAAACTAACCAGACCCAAAGTCTTTACATTTCAATAAACTTCTAAACAGTTAGTAGTAATTCAAAACAGAAGCTGTAGAACATTGGATTTTACAGTTTACTAGCAAATATATTTTATGTACTTATCCACCATCAAAAACAAAGAGTTCAAGATAGTTAGGGACAGTGTTGAGTTCACGTCTTCCTTCGGAGCTCAGACTCATTACCTATGGCCAGTCTTTCCTTTTCCCTAGCATTAGCCTTCTTGTTCTTTCTTCATGCTTACTTATTTGTTTACATGTATGCCTACATTGCACATATGCCATATATTACATATATGCTTAGGTTCCCGTATGAGGGAAAACATGCATGTTTTTCTTCATGAGGCTGTGTGGCCTTGACTGAACTCATTCTTTAACTGCTGTTGCTGGAAAGTTGGACACTACCATCAGTTATTCAATTACCTTCTAAATGTCAACTTTAAAAAGATGTATAATCAATCATCCTAGGAATAGATTAACTTGGTAAAATGCAGGTTTTTAGGAACAGTAATGAAAGACACAAAGCATGTGACTCCAGGGACCTGAAGGAGCAGATGGAGAGTGACTGTGTGAGGACCGTCACTGCACTCCACCTATTCCTCCATGCTTGTTCTATCTCCTCACTGCCTCAAATGCAGAGAAGCCTCTTCCAGTTCATGTTGATGCTTCAAGGCACAGGAGCTCTGGTACTCCTCCAGCCAGTCTGTGGCCCAAACAAGCTTACAGCAACACTGTGTCCAGACAAAGTAGTCCAGTGTTCTCTCTGGTCTAGCCCAGGTATCCTACAGTATTTAGGACAGCTTATCCAATCACTCTAGAGTCACACTGGTGCTTCGACACTTACAATAATTCAAAGTTAACTTAATTCACCAGGAGCATGAGGATAAAAGCTTCTGTCTACAAAAACACTAAGGATAGTCACTGTACTCTCACTGTGTACTCAGGCTGATCTTGAGTGCTCCCACTGTGTACTCAGGCTGGCCTTAACTGGTGTCAGAGCCTCCTACCTGTCCTCCTAAGAGCTAGGACTATAAGTGAACCACTACTTTAGAGCTCAATATAGTATTTTGAAATAAACATCTAAAAGCTTATTAGTTTGCTCATAAATACTTTGGTATATACCTTTAAAATAGGAAACAGGGGCTTTTTGGAAGTTACTTTAAAAATATTAATTCTTAAAAGTGTACACAAATATTTATTAAATGTTCAAAATTCCAAGTATCTTAACAACAACAACAACAAAAAATAATATAGCTGGGTGTAGCAACACATGCCTCTAATCCTCATAATTGGGAGGTTGGAGCAGGAGGATTGCCATGAGTGTGAGGCCACCCTGGACAACACAGCAAGGCATGAGCTCAAAACAAAACAGCAGGAATGGCCAAATGAATAAATATAAACAGAACACCTACTTTCATTAGCTCCTAAAAATTGTTGCTGCAAGCCTTCAAACATGTCACTTCCTGCTAGCTCCTGAGCTGGTGAACTATTCTTCTGCACAGAAGAGTGGTAAGGTTTATAGATAGCTTTATATGGCTCCAAAGCTTGACAGTTGGGTCCTTGAGACAAACCAAATTGCTATTAAAGGACGACAAATAAAATTAACAATTAAGATTTGGTCTTTTCTTCCAAAAATAATCTTACTAGACACTTCTCTCTACCTTCCAAGTGTTGGGGTTACACATGTGCACCACCACTCCTGGTTCCGTGACACTGGGGATTGCTCCCAGAGCCACATGGGTACCAGGCAAGCATTCTACCTACTGGCCTACATCCCTGCTTATGACCGACTTCAAAAATTTTTTGCTCAAAAATAGTATACACTATATTGAACACTATAAATTGTTTCACAATCCTTTAGAGCACACAGTGGAGTCAATTTCAAAAATAAAACTTAGGAATTGCAATGAGATTGTATATAAGTATCATATCACAAATGATCAGGATAATGTTACCACCTTGGGAACATAAAACAGGCACGTGTTCAATAATTGAGAACATCTGATACTATCATATGCATAATAAATTCTATTGTTTTTCAGTGAATAACATTCTCCAAAGAAAAAGAGAAAATAACTATCTTTTAATGGACCAATAAATAATGATAATAATAATAATAATGCCATTGAGAGATACAGAATAGCTGTTGGGAAAATAAGGCACTGCTTGTCATTGAGAAATTCTAAGACATACTGTCTCCTGATGCCTTTTTGGAACTCCCCAGTCAGTGCACAGTGCGTTCCCAGAACAGTCACCCCGCCCACAGCTCTGACACCGTACAGTGCAGGAACGGGATCATTATTAAACTGGTGAACATGGAAGTGAAAGAACTGTGATCTACATGAACTTGCGGCTACAAGAAGCTGTATGGTTCTCGGGGAAGCAGGTCCACAGGAGCCAGAGCAATAGTCAGTGAGGAGCTACTCCCTGACAGACCTAACCTTCAGTGTTTACATAATTACTTCAAAAAGCTTTCATTTGAAACACTTGTTTTGGCATCGCAATTGCATTAAATTATAAACACAAAACAGCCTAGCCAATTTAGCCTGAACCTGAGTGAGTAGATTTAATAAAAAACGGTTAGTAAATCATTTTTGCACTGCATTCATTTACTTCCTTAAACACACAAACAACATGCACATACACGTACACATACAAATTCTTCAAAGTCAAACTCTTACAATACCTGAAAATTGTCCCTCTGAGGATCTGAAAATGTAAGCACGCTGGCTGCCTGCTTCTGACCACCGGTGTATGGCCTAAAGTCTTCAGGAAGGCGATACAAATCTGCCTGCTCCCGTTTACCTGGAGGGCTATAGCCACTTCCGCCTTCATCCCCGCCTTCTCCGGGATGGTACACAAGATGCTGGTCTTCAGTTTCACTTCGATTTTCTTCCCAGCCATTGGCACACTGTTCTCCAAAATATAAGTCCAACACAGTTCCATCAGTCAGCTAGAGTAAAACAAAGCCCTAAGATCTATCCAACCACATCAGCACCGTGTTCACAACAGACACTTACATTCACACTGTGAGACTTGGGCAGTATGTCCCGCTCAATCCACTTCCTTTCCAGATGCTCAGAAGGATGCAGGCTTGAGAAAAATCAATACTTTAGATCTATACTCTATCATATTTGGCCAGAAATAACACAAAGAAACCCAAGATTCTAGTATTTGTTTTTCCCTCGACCTTAACCCGAAAGGTATAGAAATCACCGTGAAGTTTAAGTTTACGTGATTATCAGCAAGGGACTCAAGGGAAGGTTTACAGAGTACAAGATACAAGAGGAAGTGGCTCCAGGTCCTTACTCTCCCACTATGCCATCCACACTGCAGTCAGAATCGTGGCGCTCAGGAGAGGAGAGCTCATCATCCAGCATGTCGTGAGGGAGGTCTGTGAGTAGCTGCTGCAACTGAGTAAGGAGAGTCACATCAATATCCCTGACTGAAACACAAGACACCACCCAAGCTGCCCTGAAGCCAATGAGTGAATGGACACACAGAGATGTCTTACACCTCTTAGTGAGATTCTTAAACTGCACATGCATCGTGTCCATAATTTCATTTGAGGAAAGGGGAAAGCATGACACCAAGATTACTGATTAACAGCAGCCTTTACTTTTTCTACAGGGTGTCCGGTTTGTATGCGCACACATCACAACTGCAAAGCTTCTTTATGAACGCATGGCCAACTGTAAATCATGGTACTCATCCATGCTGTCGGGTCCCATGGAGCAGACCTGCCTCTCACCAGTAATCAGACCTTGGGGGAGTGACAATCGACATCCCACAGGACATCTGAGTTGCCGATGCACTCTGCCCAGGTGGTGGGAACAGCAGCAGCAGCATATGTCCAGGGAGCCCTCAAGCTCCGGTTAAAACACCCAAGAGCCTCTAGGGAGTGAATGATTAGAGGCAATCATCTAAGCCCCAGAATGAAACGATATGTGACACTCTGCTCTTAGCAGATGCAAAGGCATATAGTGAAACTAACCAAACAAGGCTAATTTCAACATCGATATGAACTGTAGGATAACAGAAATGCTGGGAACTGGGAAGATGGATCCCCAGAACCCACATATCCATCCTTCCAGCCCCAATTCCCAACTACTTAAAAGTCCAGTATCAACCAGGTTATAAGTTTTGTTTGTTGAAGTTTAATGAATTATAAACCCCAAAATGACACAAGATGATATAATTATGATCAGCTGTTGAACAATGAGCTTGGGAGATTTTTTTCCAAGAAACTTGCCTCTTTCTCCCTTTCATAGTCTTCTTTGTCAAATTCTTCATCTTCATTTTGTGTCTGCAGTGCTACACTGCCAAACTCCAATGACATGGTCCTCCTGGGGAAAATTGGGACTCATGAAAAAGCAGCCATATGACAGCAATTCATAGCAAAGAAAAAATGCAAACAGTCAACAAAACAGTAACCAGGGTCCCCAAGTGGCTGAAAGGTATTTACAAACAGTAAGCTGTCTGCAAACAAAAATTTAAAACACTAACTAACTTGAAAGACATAAAAACCTTAAGGAATAGCTCAAGTGAATCCTCAAGCTTATGCATAGGTCACAGTGAGGGTCCTATAGAGTCTGTTCAACGCTCTGAAGTCCAAAAATACAAATCTCATGCTTCCCAAAAGGGAACTCCTCAATCCTGAGCTAATGACTGTCACCCAGAAACTGTTCATACATCAAAAAGCTTAGGGTTCCATGAATCCCTCTTCACCAGTCAGGGGCTGGCAAAATACTACAGGGCAGAAGAGAAGGCTATGGATCACGCCACCATAAGACTCTGAGTCTAAACACTCCCAGGGTCACAACGACTAACACTGGACAGGCTTCTGATCATTTAAATTATACACAGGGATGCTGATACTCTGCCTATGTTCCTAAAGTCCAAAATATCAAATGATTGTGAAAAAAAGAAGAAAAAGGAGGAAGAAGAGGATGAAGAAAAGGAAGAGGAAGAGGGGGAGGGGAGGGGGAAGAAGGAGAGGAAAAGGAGGAGGAAGAAGAGGAGGAAAAGGAAGAGGAGGAGGAAGAGGAGGAGGAGGAGTATGTAGCCTGGCTAACACTGTTCTTCAATCCAGCTCCTCACACCTGGGAAATGTACTTTTGTGTGTGGTCTGAGCCACAACTCATTCACTATGACTTCTAGGCTGTAAAGTGTCATTAAGCTGAGTCACATAAGAAGTATAAGGACCCCAGCAACATAAATGTATTTTACCATAAAGTATATAATTCCCTTTTGTTAACAGTTGAGAACTACATCACAAACTTTGTAACCATTAGCCCTGTGTACACACACACACACACACACGCACACACACACACCCATACACACTTTCGCAGATCTAAGACACCTCTACCTGCATGGTTGTAGTCCCATTTGTACAGCAAGAAAAAGAAACCAATTCAATTATGAAACAACACTGCTATTAAAATACTGACTGTTTTATAGCAGTTAAAATGTGAATAGAAGATGAGTGCTCTTAACCAGACATGGCATGAAACACATGCACACCCACTGGAGACTGGAAGCTTTGCCTCTCTTCGGTGCCTGCTGGAACTCTTGTTCATAGATCATGAGGTAAGGACAGATATAACAGATATGACAGTCTACGACTGCTGTGAGGTGTGGAGAAAATACTATTTTCAAATCTCAGGGTTTAGTTCATAGCTCCAAGTGGACATCACACCTACAGAGTCCCAGATGATGGAAACAGGGATACACTCTAACCTATCAGCCTAAAGATATGGGACAAAGTTGAACCAAAGGCATCCATCCTCCAGAAGACACAAAGATCCTTCCAGGGACTGGAGGGTTGGCTCAGTGGTCAAGAGCACTTGTCTCTTCTGCAGGAGACCAAGATTCAATTCCCAGTATGATGGCAGCTCACAACCGTCTATAACTTCAGTTCCAGGAGACAGGAGGCCCATTTCTGTCCTCCACAGGCACCAGGCATGCAAATGGTGCACAGATAAACTTGCAGCCAAAAGACCCATGCATACAAAGTAGAAATACATTTTTTAAACTGTTTCAAGCAAAAGACATCAGCCATAAATCAAATAGTATATATCACGGAACATGTTTAAAAAGTCAAGAGATAAAACTACAAAATTGTAAAACTACTTACAAATCACTTAATAAATAGTATCAGTAAACATTTTTTCCAAGAAAATGACAACTTAAGAAAATAGCATAAAAATCCATTTTAGAAAGAAACATAAATGTTCAATGAACATTATTAGAGGCCAAGCTCCTCAGACTCAGGAGATGGCTCAGTACAAGCGGCCATGCAAGTTTGAAGACCTGAGTTTGAATCCTGAGAATCCACACAAGGCCAGACAAAGAGCCTAGGCCTAAGGAAAGCTTCTACAGGAGGAGAGAGGCTGTTTGGACATCATGGGCCAGCTAGCACGCTCTAAACACTGGAACAGCAACAGATAACTGTCTCAAACAAGGTGGAAACCGAGGACTGACACCAGAAGTTGCCCTCCGACCTCTACAATATGGTATGACCCCTGTATGCCTGTATTCATACATTCAAATATCCATGTGCAAACACACAGACACACACAACAAGGTTAAGTCCATGAAGAACTCAGCAAGTGTAATGTAAATAGCAATACTTCAACTACTACATTGAAAATAGTAACATTCAACACTATGCTTTTTGTGGTTTAATAAATTGCTGGTGAAATATGAGCTGATAAATCATCATGAAAACAATCAATAGCTATGAACACTTGCCATCGTAAAACTGTATCTTGGTTAATATGGCAAAAGTATGCATTATAGGAACAATGACCTCCTCCTATGTTTGACCAGAGAGCTGACCACTTTAAAAAATAAACCAAGGTATCTACATAGATAAAATTTCAAAATACAGCTACCTGGTTAATATTTTTATTCTAGCCAGGAAACTTTTCCTAACCCCATTACATGAATATAAAAAGCACATCTGTCTTCTCTTACACTCAGCTCAGACAGACCTCTGACTGTCTGACAATACTTGTCAGTATTGTCCCTGGTAGCTTTCTGGTCATCCCCCTCCACCTCCTCACAAAAAGGAATAAATAGCTCCAGAATCTTGCTTTTGTAAGTAAACTTTAGTGTACATTTCCCTTTCCAAAAATATTTATCATCATCATCAAAAATGAGTGAATAAATCCATTGGGTCACAGGCCTTAGGATACCCTGGAGCTAGAGTCACAGGTAGTTGACCTATGCAATTTGGGTGCAAAAACTGAACTCACATCCTCTTGCAGGAGCAGTGACAAGCTCTTAACCACTGAAACACCTCTCCCACCGCAGTAGATAGGATCTTTAGACGAATCTCTCTCTTTTTTTTTAATTTGTTTACATTCCAAATTATTTGTTTTGTTTATTCACATCCCAAAGGATGTAATATGGCCGTAAGCAATTAAGAACTGAAGATCCTTATTCAAAACCTGCTCTCTGGCAGCTGTGCAATCTTAACTGCTTCCGATTCTTTAGAAATGAACCGGTAAAAACCGCGTAGGTGTGGAAAACCTTACAACTCCCGGATAAGGAGTCCGCCCTCCTCTTGAAGCCTGCTGCATCCAAAGCCCATTCTGTGCGCATCCAGAGCGCATGGCTTATTATCCTTTGCTTGTGGCTTCAAACTTCAGCCTTTATTTACATGAAAACAATCACGAATTGTGAAGCTACGAAGTGAGATTCAGCTTAAATCACACTTAAATTCATGACTATAAGATGGATTAAATGTAAGTGCCCTGGAAGTTAGAAAACTGCACCCACTAGCTTGCACGCTAACTTCTCTTACAGAATGGTAATAGCCAGAATGCCACAGGCTGTTTTAGACACTTTCCAGGTCCTATTCCGATTACAAAGAGTACGGAGGGTGGGGGCAATGACAATCTCTTGAGGTCGGTAGTACCGATAGCAGCATGGACAAACCAAGGTGAGCAGAGGACAGTAACCTCCAAAACACAGGTAGCCCCCTCGACTGGGTGTACCCACGCAGCGCCCTTACCAAAGAGCTGGGCCCGGCGTTCAGGAACCACAGGCGTGCACAGGTCTGCCGGTGGGACGTCCGGGCCGAAGACAGAGCAGGGAGCCAGAGTACACAGCCCCGGTGCAGGAGACTCGAAGGTGGGTCCCGATCCCGCAGCCGCCCGCCCGGCCGTGAAACTGCAGTCACCCCCAGCAACCCGCTGGCTGTCCTGACTTCCCTGCCCGCGAGCACCTTCCCGGTACACCCTAGCCCGCGAACCGCCACTAGACGAGCAGCCGCCTCCTCCAATCGCCGCCGCGGCTCTATGGGCCTGCCGGCTGGGCGGGACTACGGGGCGGAAAACCCGCCTCCCACAAGGTCGGTTGAGAAGTCGCCCGCAGTTGAGAGAGCGCGGCTGTTCGAAGAGGGCGCCAGTGGCGGCGGGAAGCTTCCCGGAGCCTCCATTGGGAAAGTCGTCAGCCAATCACAAAAGCCTCCTAGAGGACTACGGTTGCCTAGATACGGCGAGTGTTTGCCCTCCCAGAGATTAGCGAGGACATTACCTTTTCCCCTTACACTTGTAAATTTCTTCCATTGGCTCTTTCTGCTCTCTGAAGTGCCACTGCCATCCTTGGTGATTGTTAAATTTGGCATCATCTTCAGACTTGACTGGTTAAGATTTGTGTTTCTTTACTGATAAAACCAAACATGCTCCCTGTTGCCTCTTCCCTAAAACTCGAATTTCTGCGGATGTTCTTGGATGTTAGCCTGTCATTAAATCCCATTATATCTCAAGCTTGGAGATCGCAAACACATTGGATAAATCTCATTTTTGCTTTCCACTTTTAATGTGTGTCTCTTGATTGGCTTATTGAGGGTGGCTGGACCGGGCATGTTACAGACCTGAGTTTTGTAACAATTACTGTCTCTGGCATCTTTGGTAAGAAGGGTTCTAGTGAATGCCAAGAACTTAGTGGCTTAGATTCCCACATCTTTTAAAATCTTTCCCATGTGTACCATGTGGAGTAAAATATTTGTCCAACGCTCTTCCAAATCTGGCTAAGTTTGTTCTGCCACCTGCACCCCATCCTTGTAATGCTGACATTGACTCTCAGCTGGGGTCTGGTACAGAATGAGACCTTGAGACAGAGAAACAGAACGCAGTCACAAGGCTGCACTACCAATTTCCTGGATGGCTCCTGTAGCCCCACCCCACCCCCACTCCCCGTGCTGCTTTTCAGCACGTGGGCGTGTCTATCGCCCCACCTCTCTCTCACCCATTCAGCCCTTGGGACACTCAGCACGTCACTCAGCAGAATTGGATATTGGGACACACACCACCTCATTCCCTAGAACTGGATCTCCCTACCACTGTATACAGGGTGCATACCTATCCCAAGAGAAGATGGATTTCTTTTCTGTTACAATCCTTTACTGTGTGTCTGTTTCACTCATAGACCAATAGGGACATCTTGGGGTATTTACCTGAGCATTTGTTGTCATATTTCATGACCCATGCTAGGCACTCAAAACAACTGTGTTAATTTGTTAGTGAATAAATGAAAGAATGGGCAAATAAAGATGTTGGGCCCAGAAAAGACTAATGAAAGGCCTTCGGGTAGATGGCATTTGTTGAAGGTAAGCCAAGTTATCTGCTAGAGAATGAGCCTTGGGCCTGCTTCATTACCAAACTACGTCAGTGCCCCATGCTAAGGTCTACAACGAAGCAATACTGCATGAGAACGGTAAAGGACATAGGGGAATAATTTGCTCTTTGTTGAGATAATGTACCTTTCCTTCCAGGATTTCTGCCCCTAGTGTACTCAATCTAGATGTGCCAGGAAGTTCTGCAGGCTCCACTTGCCTTTGTGAGTCTTGAGTTGAGCAGGTGTTAACTTTTCCTCTTTCTTCTCAGCTGTTGCTTTTGGATGCTGGCCAGAACCCAAGTATGTTTTCTCTAGGACTTTAAGCTTTTTCACTCTTTCTCTAAAGCTCCTCCTCCCCCGAACTGCTGCTGGTCCACCATGTAGCTGGCCTGTGAGCCAGCTAAACTCATAGAGCATGGCTTTCTCTCCTTCCCTGGACAGCCAAGATTGACAGCTTTCCTACCCTGAGGCTTTGCTTTGAACTCTAAGTCCAATTGTCCTCAAGCTTCTGTTTGAGTCCATTCTTAAATTATTTTACTAAGGACACTAAAGACCCCAGCAGGAGACCCTGCTTTCTCTGGTATCACTGCACTGTGCCCTAGGAAGCTGACCTACAAGACAACACCAACAAGCTCCCCTCCACTCCCACCCCCAATTCTGCCTTCAAATTATCTCAATCAGCGAAGAATCCCAGCAGATCAGAGATGGAAATAGAACAAAGCAGGTTGTTAATGACCTTAGCTAATCTCTTTTGCATCACGGGTCAGTTGTGACCTCAGTCCTATCCACAGTTCCTCCATGTAGACAGACACGCAGTCCTTCTCCAGGACTGTTGTCATCCTCTCCCTTTCCCTGGGCCCTAGACCACTGTGCTCTGCTTGTGGTTTCTCTATACTTTGCGTGTAACGTAAATCCCCTTTATTAATCTCTCCTCAAATTACCCAGTTCGAGTGAGCCATCTGTTTCCTGCGGAGACACTGATCCACCACACACCAGATAAACTTTCCAAGTCCCAAACACCACACATTGTCAGTTGTCATAAAGCAGTAATCATTTATTCTTTTTTAAAGAAAACTCATTTACAGATATTTATAGGCAAATGAACCACCATTTTAAAATAGAGGTTGAGGATATGAGATGAAAACCGCATGCAGACATTTCTTACATCTCTTAGGGTTGGCGAACAGTGTCTATGGCATCTGGAAAGCAGCCTCTGCTCCCCTGGCTACAACAGCATCGGTCCAGCATTGACTGCCCGTGTGTGTGCTCACTCCATCAGTGCCCCTGCTTCTGGAACTCCCACTGACCACCAAGTCTGTGTTCCTCAGCTGGAAGGAGGCAACAGACCCGCCCTGTCTCTGCTGCAGGTTGCCTACAAGTTCCTTCCTATCACTATGCTGATCCCTTTTACGAAGACAAATGGTTAAGACCTAAGCTATATGGAGGAAAATCAATGAAATATACATTATTTTCTAGCTGTGAAAAGGAAACAAATCTACCTATAAAGTCAGTGGTGACAGAAATAAAATGGAGAGCTGTTACGTAAAACTGCCAGACTTCAATGTACTTGATTTCCGATGATTTCTGCACAAAAGAACTATCCCATACTATACTTAAAACTTACCAAATACATCATAATCACAAAGGTTAAGTTGTCTCCACTTAGCCAAAATGAAGTGGTGTTGAGATAACCATCCAGAAAGCTCAGGATCTCTCTCTCTCTCTCTCTCTCTCTCTCTCTCTCTCTCTCTCTCTCTCTCTCTCTCTCTCTCTCTCTCTCGTAATGACCGTATCTTTATATGCACAAGCAAGGACTGACTGAAGCATTTCTGCTATTACTAAAAACAACCAGATCTACTGTACCAACATTACCTGCTTTACGCTGAAACACTGGGGGTCAGACTATGTGAGTGTAATTTGGCTAAACCCTTTATCTGTAGAGTATAGACACAGGATAGAGGGAAAGTCCTAAATGCTTACCCCCAACTACACAGTCTGATTATCAGTGTTAACTTCTAACAAAGAAAAAAAACCTATCATGTTAGGATAGCAACGGACCTCTCAGTGCACTTCAAGCTCCCTCATCTTATAGACAAAAAAACTAGAATCCAGACAGGTTTAGCGACCTGCCAAGACTCACAGTGGTGAATAATCTGAGCTAGGGCTTCTCTGAGAATTCTTAATCTCAGCACTGGTTGAGCCATTGTCAGTTGTGTGGCAGACCTTTCCAAGCCCTTCTGCATTTTGTCTGATCACACATAGAGAGGGCGACAGGACACATACCAAGGTGACACCAGGATACAATGGCAGCCAATCAAAAGAAAATTTTGTATACTTTAAATCACCTCTGTACTCTCAAAAATGGCACCAGTATGGGCTGAGCATGAAGAACACTGGCCTTTTTTGCTGTCTTTTATATCCATATACTCCAAATCAAAAATAACCAAGAGATTTGGCTTTCTGAGTGCGTCTGTCCCATGCTGCATACGAACAGTGCAGATAGGAAAGACAGAGGAACACCAGCCAGTGAATTTTGGGCCCCAACCTTTTAATCAGCAAATGAGACAGATTTAGGAAACCAACAGCAGCTTTTGCTTTCATTTCACAAGCGCAGACACAGTCTGAATTTGATGTCAGTGTCATATTTAGCATGGCAGCAAAAAGTGCTACTAAACAAAATGTAATAAAGTTAACCCTATTAGTCAAAATGCTTCTTCTTGTTGTTTTAGCAAGGAAGAACTTTTTTGGCAACTGGTTCTGTAGCTTTAGAATATGAAGACACTTGTAACTAATCTCCCCCATAGGAAAAGCCCCCGGATTATCAAGGTAAAGGCACATACCACTGCCTGGGCAGTTCAAGTTGTCTTTAGCATATGAAATTGTAGTTGTGCTTTTAACTTTTCATCAATGCAATGTGACCTTTAAAAAGTGACCTCTGTGCATATGCCTTTTCAAATGGATCAAAATTCTTCTCTGATTTCCATATTCAGGAGATATTTTATTACTTCTCTGTTTTATAAAAGACTTGGTCCATGGTGGTCTAAGAAAGACATGTTTCACAGTTTGTGTTCTACTTTATGTGGAGAAAAGGATTGAAAGGTCACTGTTCCTGACCCCAAAAGGATATGCTTCTGATAGTGCTGACATGGTGACCGGAGTTGTCATTTCTTGGAGTGCAAAAGTCCTGTGTTATTATATTTTTTTACTGGTTGTTTAAGGCTTACTTCACTTCCAGAAGAGATGATTGGCAAACTGTTATCCATATGGTATTTGATAAGGTGACCAACATTATCAAACACACGGTCCTTGGTCCTCACCTGGAAACAGAAGCACACACATATTTAGGTTGAATAATAGCAGTTCTGAAAGACGAAAGCGGTTGCACGGGAGTGCCCCTAAAGAAGTTATTTTTCTGAGTGGAAGACAGGGGCTTTTCAATTCTGTTTTCCTGAATATACCAGTCTACCTTGCCCATTTGCCTTTGCAGTTGTATTCCTACAAGTTCAGACAATGGCAAGCACTTGTCATTCAACCCAGTTCTACAGTCAGCCTCTCTACAGTGCTGTTCTTGATGAATTCTGTCATGCTGACACTTGTGTAAATATCTAGCTGTTGTGTGTTCAGGCACAGTCCCAGGCTTACAATTACCTTCCATAGAGTGGAGTACTTCCATGTTACCCCCTCTCTTCCCAAAGCAGACCCCTCAGAGAAGTCCTACCTCTCCTTAGAACCTCAACACAAATCCTGTCTCCTCCAGGAAAGCCTCCTGAGGGGCATTCAGGTTGCCTTCCTGCAAGCTTCATTAATAATAGCTGATCCATAAATAGCTGTTTCAGGTATTTACTGCCTGCTTGCTGACAGAAGTGGATTTGCAGCATTTCTTCCTGGCATTATCATGCATCTGCCCCACATGCTTTACTGTCTCCACGGGCTCCTGTGGAGAAGACAGTGCAGCCTGCCAGGAGAGCAAAGGCCTACAACTAGCAATACACCTACCTAATAATTCTGCCACCTTCCTGCAGGGGAGTCAGAGCTCTGTCTGCATACTGGATTGGCCATATTGGACTAACTGGCAGAATATGAATATGGACTATAAATTAGATGATAGGACCTATAGTTGAATTTCTTGGTTTTGATTATTATGCTAGAGCTATGGAAGAAAGTGTCCTTAGTTTAGTAAGCACACAAGACTGGGAACAGGAGACGTGCTTTAGTGTTTTCCCTAAGGCCTTTGAACTCTAATTGGTCAGTGTGACTGACCAATCCTGCTGTGCTATTAGTTCCAGCTGTCTCCTCTCCCTCCATGTTTCTCCAGTCAACATTCTGGTCCAGGACTTCCCAATTCCCACCCTGAGGCACACAGTTATTGGCTCTGCCTGCCCTACACCCTCCACTGTGCCCGCTGATCAATCTTGCAGATAGCTGTCAGGATAACCTTTCGAGTATGAAGACCAAAGCCAGCCAGTTTGGACAAATGCACCAGATGTCATTATACCAGAAGTTTTAAAGTATTCTAAGTTGAAACTGAAGAGAATGCACAGAAAACTCTATTTAGTAGCTTCTTTGGAAAAAATAAGAAGTTGGTCAGTTTTCTTCACCCTTAGCAAAGCTGCAATTCTTAGTATCACACACCATCACCCACGTTCTCTCCTTTACATCATTTAACTCTGCTTTGCTGTAACTTGGCTGCGGTCTTATTCACTTGCAGGAGTCCACTATGGCTACAGGTTTGTCCTGCTGAACTGAACTGAGAAGGACAGAAAGGGCTGCCTTCCACAGGGTGCTCCAAGGCGGCGTCCAGTGCTAACCGTACCACTAGTATTGGCCGTATAGTTCAAGAAGATGTTGACACTTAGCCTTGACCTCTCGAACTCTGCCTGTGGATGCACAGTGTGGGCGCAGTGAGAGCTCAGCCGTACCTTGCCCTCAGGATCCACCAGGAGGAGATGCCTGGCCTGGCCGCCTTGCAGTCCACTCAATACAAACTGGCCTGGAGATGTTACACTCTCTCGAACCAGAAAGTCCCCATCCTTCACCAAAAGTTTCTCCGCTGCCCCCCTGCTCAGCTTGCCATGGAAGCACTCCTCATTCCACAGTTGTTGCCTAATGTGTGGCAAAGCGTGTGAGCTCCCAGGCTTGGCTGTGGCTCCTGGCTGCACAGTTTCTGGTGCCTCTGGAGTTAAAACACAAAGGAGATTTCACAGAGTTATCACCTCATCAGTCTGCCCATTCTTTCCTTCTGTGTTCAAGGCGCCATTTAAACAAGTCTGGGGACCTAATGTCCTGGCAGGCTCTAACCCTGAGAGGTGAATTTGAACATCATCTTCTGTCACTAGGAAAGGTTACTGGGCAACTTATTATAACAGGCACTTGTTGATGACTTCAGATAATTCATGCTATTTTATTTTCAAAATTAAACAGATCCCCAAATTAAATTTCAAGAAAGGCTAAACTACTTATTTAAAGCCACACTGCTAATGTCGCAGAGCTGAGATTTGAAACAAGCACCATCTGACTCCCAGGCTTGGACTTTTTAATCAACAAACTCCAAGGCCCTGGCAATGGATGTAAAAAAAATTCCCATTTTCCAAATTGTCTAGTTGCCCACAAAGGTCCATAGGAGGTAGCAATGCTGCCAGGAGATGTGTGGCATCTCCTAGACATACTACACTGTAACCCGGCACTTAGGAGGCTGAAGCAGGAGGATTGCTAAGAGTGTTAAGTCTAGCCTGGGCTACATAACAAATTTGAGGAAATCCTATACAACTCAATGAGATGTTTCCTCAAAGCAGAAGAACAAACAAAAGGAAGAAAGAAGGAAAGAAGGAAAGAAGGAAGGAAGGAAGGAAGGAAGGAA
>NW_021619961.1:414664-430071 GCF_004785775.1 Grammomys surdaster
AGGGAGGGAAGGAGGGAAGGAGGGAGGGAGGGAAGGAGGGAGGGAGGGAGGGAGGGAGGGAGGGAGAGAAGGAGGGAGAGAGGGAGGGAGGATAAAAAGAAAAATGGTGCAGAGGCGAAGAGCACTTGCTGCTCTTGCTGAGGACCCTGGGTTCAGTGTGTGACCCACAAATTGGCCCATAACTTCCTGTAACTCCAGTTCCAAGGAATCTGGCTCCCTCTTCTGGCCACTATGAGCACTACATGAATGTGGTGTGCCTACATGCAGGCAAAACACTCATACAAAGTTAAAATAAACCTTTTTTTAACTCCACCGAAAATAGTTCACTATATCAAGTTTATGACTGAATTTTGTTTAAAACCATATATTTAATGGTAAATTAACAAAAAGAAAAGAAAAAACAAAAACCACCATAGAAAGCAGCATTGTGTTCTGAAATGCAGAGGATCTTGTGCACAGAAAGCACTCTTCATCCATTAACAAGCAGAGAACTTACAGCCCTCACGGAAGGTCTCACCAGCAGAGATGCACTAAGCTCAAACTGTGCGACATGTATTCCACCATGCTGCTAGGTCATCGTGTAGGCGGCCTTCAGTACCCTATGGATAGTCCAATTCCCACGTCAGTCGGCTGGAGCCCTGCCCTACTTAAGAACGCCTATTTGACATAAGAATGTCAGGTGACAGAGCTAGCACCACAAACACATCTCATAAAAAAAAAAAATCTAAAGCTAATGACTGGAAAGAATGTTCCTCCACAAATCATCACCTCTCTTCCTATTGTTGCCAGAAAAGGCCTGAGGAAACTTGTCCAGATGTTGACTAATGCTTGCAGTTGGCCTTGGTGCTGCCTGTTCTTGGACACACTGGAAGACTTCTAATGAGCAGTCCTGTGTGCATTTGTGTCAGGGACAGGCTCTGCTCGAGTGTGAGGCAAAGCATGTGGGCAATGCATGTGGGCAATGCATGTGGGCAATGCATGTGGGCATGCACCATGTCAGGGGCAGGCTCAGCACCAGTGTGAGGCAATGCATGTGGGCAATGCATGTGGGCATGCACCATGAGGATGCAGGAAGTTTAGTGTGGTGTGCACTTTTGGTTTGTCCTAAAATTATGGACAGCTTGTGTACAAGGACAAAACAAAGAAAAACAGACATTATATCATCTTGAAGAGTCAACAGCTCATGGGCTAGCCTTGGAGATGCAGACAGTGTTTCTAACATAGCTTCCCAGATTCAGACAAGGACAAGACACAGCATGCTGACCAATTTCAACTGTTTCCTTAGCAACAAACTCCATTAGAAGAAAAAATGTGATAGGCTTTCCAATTCATTTTAACTTTGAAGGCTATATATGTTAATTTGGGAAACAAAAACAAAAGTCAACTCTGATCTCATCACCCACTCTGGCTGTGACACTTTACTCTGTCCCCTGCTCCTCAGTGATAACTGACGCTAACAACAGAGCTTGTGTGCTCACCATAGGCCTGTCTCTGAGACAGAAGATGGATGTGCAGGGGCAGGGGGAGTGCTCATTTCTTAATGAGGTAGAGATGGGCAGAGGGGTAAGATGCTCAGTGATTCACCAGCATTTGGATAGTAATCACAGGAAAGTATTATCATCTACAGTGTTGGGTATAGCATTAGGGTTCGGAAGGATTTAATTTCTCAATTAATCCATTCATTGTTACTTATATTCTGTGAGCATCTATATTACTTTGAGTTTTGGAAATGCTCTATAGAATAAAATGCATACAAATGTCAGGGCAGTCCCATAACTAAGGATACAGGAAGCTGCAAACTTTGAGGAGATTGTCAAGCTCAACCTATTCCCCTCGGCACATGACTCATGTCCTGTTGCAGGGGACTGAGAGAGGCTCAGTTCTGGCTATTTGTAGGCATTGTGCTTCAGAAAGTTATTGAAGATGCTATATTAGTTGAAAACAAACCTTCACTTCTACAGGAAACATGGGGTCTCCTTTCCAACAAGCCTCGGGCTGCAACAGTCTCTTCAGGTAACAAACAGCCTTATTTTGTGTGTTTTGGACTAAAGATATGGAGTGTAGCGTATTTTGTTAACACTGAAATCACAGCCAATAGTACTATAATTCATACTTGATCAACATTTTTATAAACCTATCTTTTCTCGTGAGGAAACTTCACAGTTTTCTTTCACTTAAAAACACAACACAGCACTTTAGTACCAATTCTGGGGGACTATTTTAAACAGTGAAACTACTACAAAATAGCACAAAATGTGAAAAATTGGCGGGGGGGGGGCACTAAACGCACCACAAAAGGACATGAGGTTGGCCGATTGCTCTTCACTCTATGAGACAACTTGACTATGTAGACCAAGCTGTCCCCAAATTCTCTATGTAGCCCAGTTAGGTCTTAAATTCCTGTGATCCCCTTGGGTCAGCCCCCCAAGTGTTGGGACCATAGAAAAGTGCCACTACACTTGGTTTGAAGGCTTAAAGCATGAAAGTCAGCAGGAGGTAGACTGCTGCTGTCACCCATTAGAAGACTGACACAGCCTCTGTGGCTCCATGAATGTCTCAAATCACAAGCAAAGTACTGTGGGTACCGATATGAGAGGCACAGCTAAGTCCTGCTGAGCAAGCGACGTCTCGATTGTGAAACCTGGAAATACTGAGAACTTACGGAAGATTAAACAATAGCAATTTACTTGTATTGCTGAAAGTACAAGTACATCTCCATAAAGTACCAGAAAAGTTGTTAGGAAATTCTGACAAAAAAAAAAAAAAAGTTAAGGGTAGACTAGAGAGGTTAAAATAGTGCCCTAAAGTCAGGCATGGCTTCTGCACAAGCCTTCAGTCCCAGTGCTCAGGAGGCAGAGGCAGATAGATCTCTGAATTTAAGGCCAGCCTGGTCTACATAGTGAGATCATGAAGGAGGAGGAAGAGGAAGAGGAGGAAGAGGAGGAAGAGGAGGAGGAGGAGGAGGAGGAGGAGGAGGAGGAGGAGGAGGAGGAGGAGGAGGGGAAGGAAGAGACCAAGAGAAAAATTATTTGTAATATAATGGAAGATTATGTGCCTGTTAAGAAAGTTACAAAGCGGGGCTGGAGAGATGGCTCAGTGGTTAAGAGCACTGACTGCTCTTCCAGAGGACATGAGTTCAATTCCCAGCAACCACATGGTGGCTCACAACCATCTGTAATGGGATCTGATGTCTTCTTCTAGTGTGTCTGACAGCTACAGTGTACACATATAAATTAAATAAAAAAAACTTTAGAAAAAAAAGAAAGTTACAAAGCTATGTTGGTAATAAGTATGGTAGCACAGAACAGAGGACTGCCCCAGTAGAGAAAGTGTAGTGAGGAGCCCAGAAATAGATGCATGTACACGACCTTAGTGTATCAGAGTGGTATCAGGGGAGAAAGATAGCACTCAATCAGCAGTGTCTGCAGAGCTGATCCACACAAAACTAAGCTAGACCCACTATCTCAGACAAAGTATAAAGAGCCAAGAGGTAATAAAATTATATAGCCCATAAAAGAAAATGCAGCAAAAGCCAGACAAGAAGAAAAACTAATTGAAAGGATGTATGTTAGAAACAGGGTAGAAATAAAAAAGAGAGATTAATCACATAGGAAAAAGCCTCAAATGCTTTAGCAAAATCAATAAACCTAACAAAGGCATACTTGAATAATAAAAAACAGCCCAAGAGGATGTATCACCAGGGATCCATAGGACAGTAAAATAACAGGAAAGGGCTATTCTGTACCACGCCATTGGAGAAGTCACACTGCCAAGGAATCTGCATGCCTCCTTGGTATATATTTTGGCTCCTGAAACAAATTTCAAACTCTCATGCTCATATCAATGTAAAACAGGCTGAAAAGAGGGAAGACTCCAGAGAGGCACTCCCTCAGCATCTGGCCTAGGTGAACATACAGAGGGTGATGGCCGGAGGTATAGCAAAGCCCAGGGCACAGCAAAGCTTGAGGCACAGCAAAACCCACAGACGGCAATGGACAAGAGTCAGCTCACAAATCTAAGTAAGGGTTGAAGCAAGCGATGTTGTCTGTGGCTCAAAAAGTCTTCAGAGTTCCTGCCCATTAGACTCCGGTGACTGACACCCCTTTGTGAATGTGAGTTTTTAGCACAGTTGAATTCCTAGTATTCTATGCCACCATATGGTTTGAGTGCAGAGAGGGAGGGCAGTTTGGCAGGTGATGAGGACAGCCATTGGATGCTGTGTACCATATTGTATCGGGTGCCACTTAGACGTTAGAGAGTTAGAAGGAACATAGCAGAGACCCGGGCCGGGACAGAACTCCTATGCTTTCTCTAGGCACACAGATACAGTAACTTCCAGCTTCTCTTACAGGGAGGTGGCCACGTGTCTGAGTTCTGCAGCTGCAAGTGAATAAACGAATGATGTCTTCTAGTGAAAAGAAATGATACTCTGCCACTTCGGGAGACACCTGTTAAAGGAATGTTAACACACTACTCCCACCTTTCCTCTCAGGGCTGAGTACAGGTGAGGGCCCACGCAGACACCTGGAACCAGACAGGGAAGACAGGTGTCACATGTAATGATCCTGTCTAGTCTCAGTCCTGTGCCACCAGCGTTTGAACAAGTACGTAGATATAACTAAGTCAGCCTGTCTGACGCTCCAGTATCTGGGAACTTTCTTGATTATGAAAGCAGAGCTAGAGAACCCCTTCTACCACTGTCAGTAAAAACAGTAAGGCTTCCTCAGAACACCTCATGTTTGCAGTGTGATGGGATGGACCAAGGATCCCTGCTGGTCACAACTCTGCACTCGAGTGTGTTTGTCTCTTTTTCCTGAGTGGATCAGTAAGGCTATCTAGATAAAAGAAGCAAAGTCTGGATAAAAGAGGCTAAAAGGATCTTTAAAGAAGAAGGAAACAGGAGGAACAATTACAAAGGAGAAACTGAAGATCTATTTAAGGCTCTCTCTCTCTGTGTGTGTGTCTGTGTCTGTGTGTGTGTGTGTGTGTGTGTGTGTGTGTGTGTGTGTAGAAAAAAATGACCACTGCTCTGTCTCATAAGATTTTCTTAAACCAACATTTGAAAACTGCATTGTGTGTATGTATATGTGTATGGGGGGAATGCTGGAAAGATGGCTCAGTGGTTAAGAGCATTGGCCAATCTTCCAGAGGACCCAGATTCAATTCCCAGCACACAAATGGCAGCTCACAATTTTCTGTAACTCCAGTTCCAGAGGCCCCAACACCCTCATATAGACATCTATGCAGGCAAAACACCATTGCACATGAAATAAAAATAAAATAAAAATAATAAATGCATTTGGACTGGGATTTGATTTTTGGATGGAGGAATGGCAAGCAGATGTTAAACTCAAGGGGGTTCCAGAAAGCCCAGAAGGCTGTGCACATTGAATCCCAATAAGAAAGGACGGTTGAGAAAGCATTAGAAAGGGTACTGACATCAGCGCAGGAAGAAGGGGAAGAGTAAAGACAGAAGCATTTTGATCAGAACAAGGCAATCTTGTCTGAACTCGAAGCAGGGATTCACTTTGCTAAGAAGGCTCAGAAGGCTAAGACTACTAAGTTACCTTGGAAGCCATCTCTACAAAAAATATTGCCTTATCCACACAGGACATTTCCCTCTGGACAACCTCAGGAACTTACTTTAACAATGTGAAATGAATATCCTGGCATCATCTCACAAAATGTTCTCTGTGATGGACAGAGGAGCACTTCCTTCAAGGAAGAACCAACTGCCTCTCCCTTCACAACTCCACCTTGGCCCAGCAGTCGGCTTCTAGATGGCCTACCATTCCAAGGCCTACCTTCCAAGGGCTTTCCCTCCCTTGAGTGGCCCTCATGCAGATTCTTGGACCCTGTATAGGACAACGCTGGCAGAACACACAGGTCTCTGAGGAGTTGGCCAAAGCTCTCACAGGCCTGAAGTGTGTTCCACTGCCAGCTTCGCCCAGGCATACTCTTTCCTGTGCATCTAGATGGTAGAGTCCATGGAGACCTGATATGCCGACCTTAACCTTGGTGTGTACTTCCAGAGAACAAGCCTGGTTGGAGTGAGAGTGACAAGTAATCTTACTTTTCTACCAAAAATCAAACGACCTGTCACACAGTGGGCTGTGAGGGCTCCCTTCGTCTAGGGAGTTAAGGATCTGCTGAAGGCCAGACCCGACAAAATCCCCTTTGAAACATCTCCCCTCACAGCTGCCCTGCCTGAGAAGCTCACTTTTGGCAGCTCTGCAGAAGCCTCCTGGGCAGCGACCAGGCTTCCTCAGCTTCCCCAGCTCTGGAGCAAGTCAAGGCTGATACTACACCAACCTCTGAGCATATTATCTTGTAAAAAAAACATTGTTTATTTTTCAAATGATTTTAGGCTCTGGGCTTATTTAGATTTTTTGATCTGTTCCTACTTATACATTGACCACCCCCAAACAAGCTCACCAAACCATGATTCCTCACGTGGTTGTATTCGCCCCACAGTTGAAATGTATGTTGGAGAGCACAGCACCTCATTTCAGGATGCACTCTCAGAGGGGTTGACATGATTATTACTGTAAGCAATGCCACTGAATGGAACAGACATAATGGCCATTGTTCCTCTTGCAAAGAAACAAATTCAGGCTTAGCAGATGGCTTTGAGAGCCCTTCCTTGATCAAAAACACACATCAGAGACTCAGAAGCAGTGGAGGTAAATTCAATGTTGGAAGAATTATTTAAAAACCATGTGCCAAATTGTTAAAATGTATAACATGTCCACAAGGATCTGATTCATTTATTCACTAACGGTTGACAGCTAACAGGTTAAGAAATTAACAGATACAAGTGTAACAGCCGGATGCACAGGGTGGATAGAGAGAGCCCACTCCTGCAGTTTGTCCTGAATGCCCTTGTATTTGTTCATGTGTATGAACACACAAAAATAAACAAATAAATGTAATACTCCCCAAATAAAACAACAAGTTAGAAAGAAAGAAAAAAAGAAAAAAAATCATTGTAACTCCCCAAAGATGAAGCCAAGGAATAGTTTTTTAAATGACAGACGGACGGCGCCTGTCCATAGTGGTCCCCCAAAAATGATGGACGGCGCCTGTCCATCGTGGTCCCCCAAAAGACGTACTGAGGTCTTAGCCACCTGTCTAATTTGGTAAGCTTGTACAATCACCTCATCACACTCAACATGCAGTGACTTGTCCAGTCGCAGGGGATACAGGGTGTGAGACCAGTACAGCTACTGGGGTGCCTGTAAGCTAAGCATTGCTGACAGTCACCAATTAGCCACAGAAATGAGGATGGGACACTAGGCAGATTGCTCAGGGCATCAAGAGGAGTCAGTGCTGCCAACACCTTGGCTTGGTCACTCAATCTTCATCACTGGGAGAATCGGAAGCTGTTCTCAGACACAACATGTACAGTGATTGGTAGTGGCTTGTTGCCACAGAACCAGGAAATGAATACAGGTAGTGGGAAGGCACTTACTTCCAAGGTGCCATGGGCTCCCTTGTGGCAGAGTTGAGCTTTGATTTCCAGCATAGTTGCGTATACTCTGAAGAGCCTGTGTATTGACATAGGAGGGGTCATCAAAGAGATCCACTCGCCAGAAGTGCCTCAGTGATGGAGCATCACTCTGCGTCGTTCTCTCGTGGGGAATACCTGGAGCGGTTAGCAGTGAGCAGCCCATTATAATTTGCCATGTAAATCATGACTGAGTTGAAGAGCAACAGGGAGCTGTGTGTCATGCATACCCATCCCAAACAAGGACTGAACACTGACACTTAGGTCTTTGAGGCAAAACCACCCTCTCCCTGGCTTCCCTCCTCTCTCTGCAGTATCCCTTGGTCAACTGTGCAGCTGACAAGAACAGACAGGAGAGGTATGCAGGAAGACCTGAAAGAAGTGGCTAGTGAAAGCAAGGACCTGTGGCGTACAGTGCCAGCTCAGGGTGATAGATAGTCCAGGAGGAAAGAAAATCTATCATGCTGAATATGAATTCTATCGCTAACCCCCCTTTTAAAGTCTTGTTACTTAATACCAAGTCTTACTTCCTTTGCACTAAATTAACTTAGAAGTAAATGAATGAACAAAATGAGTACAGTTCTGTGATGGCTACCCCTGGCTGTCAACTTGACTACATCTGGAATGAACTACAATTCAGAAATGCAGGACACACCTGTGATCTAGATCTTGAAGCTGGAAGACACAGGCTTTTGACCAAGATCTTGACATGGGATGATACACAATTTTGATCTGGATCTTGAGGCATAGGAGCCATGAAAAGCTTAGGCCCAGGCAAGGTGATACACACTTTTATTCCCAGGAGATAGAGGCAAGCAGAACTCTTGAGTTCAAGGCCAGCCTTGGACAGAGTCAGTTCCAGGTAAAGAAAAGCTTAGGTCCAGGTGTGGTGATACATGCCTTTAATACAGGCCACAGCGTCTGCTGGAGGCCTACAGACCCTAAGGACAATGGGAAGAGGAAGGGTTCATTCTTCTTTGCCTACTTGCACTTACTTGCCAGCACATCTGTTGGAACCTACTACTTCAGGATTCCAGCGTATACAGAAGACCAGCTGAAACACCTAGCATCGTAGGACTGAGCAACTGCTAGATTCTTGGACTTCCCACTCACTGCTGCCCATTGTTGGGGTAGTTGGACTGCAGACTGTAATCATTCCAATAATTTCCCTTATATTTTCCCTCTATAGAGACATTCCATGAGTTCTGTGACTCTAGAGAAACCTGACTAATACAAGCTCCTAAAGATAGAAAGTCTGGCTCTTTTCTCCTCTTCTTGCAAGCTCAGCCTTGCACTGATCACTGGTGTTTAACTGTACCTGGTGAAGTGGCCTCTTCCCTCACCTTAGTTTCCTCCTCTCCTCTCAGCCTGTTCTCTCTCACGCTATCTAGACACGTTGGACAAATACTCTTTTAAAACTGAAAACCCAATCACATTTCTCAGAGATTTAAAAACCTTCTAGTTACTTCTCTGCAGAACTTCGAGCCCTTCTCTATCAACCCAGCTCCTACTTCCACAGTCTCTGTCGGAGGTCGCATTGGCCTTCTGCAGTGTGATTGCCACTTAAACCTCAAGTGTCAATTCAAATCTCTCTTTCCTCAAGACTAAAGGGCTTTCTGCTTTCCCAGAGGCTTGTACTCATGCTTTGAAGGCCATTCCATGGGAGTCATTAATCCTCCCACCCTTCTTACTTGTTTAGGGTCTGTACTACATCTAGGCTACACATTCCACAAAAGCAGGGGTAACATCTGCCTTGCTCACAGCTGCAAAGCATCATATGTCTGGCACATGACTGTTATTGGATGCATGGGTATTAGCACAATCTTTCATGATCTGGTATCACGAAGGACTCCACACCATCCAAATGGCTGTGTCCTGAGGATGCCAAGATGAATTTTTTTTTATGAGTCTGTTTAAATGAGCACATTTATAAACTTCAGCTGTATGTGCTCCAGGATCATCATGAAGTTGTACTCAAAGCCGTGGCTCTTGACTGCCTTACTGTAAAACAACATTTCTTCTTCTATTGCTAAGTCACCCACCCCCTTTGACGTGGTCCAAACAGGACAAGCTCACACCAGCTCTTATATGATGGTGAGAGAGAGGCCCAATGGGAAGATTCCACTCTTGGTACCTGCTCCTTGTTCCCTGTGCTTCTGTTTGTCATCTGCTGCTGTCATCTCACCCAGTGTGAACACTTTGCACATAGGAAATTCCAAGGGCAAGTCCAGTCTCTCCAGAGGGAAGGGTTGCCAGGGCATTGTATTTGTGCATTTTGTGACATGTGACTGCTTGCTTAGTCGAATGGCATTATGGGCTAGGGAATCTGCTTTATACTTTCACAAAGAAAAAGTGACTAACAGATCATTGCAAGGCAGTTGTAGCCTGGACAATACTTCCCTAAGTAATGTCAAGAGCTGAGAATCAGTAATGACCTAATCCAGTGAGACCTCTATCCATACTCAACGTTAGCCTGCTCTGAAATGTAGGTGAACATGTGCTTTTATACTAAATGCTGTGCGAGGTCTCAATAGATGTCACTGAGGAAACTGTTGAATAAATGTAGGCTGTGTGAGACACAGAACAAGTCAGCATCCGCATGGGAGAATGTGCTACCAATATCGCAGAGGTCCAAACAGGACAGACTCATACCAGGTACATCCGGAATGCTGGAAATTCCCAGGAAGAGGGACAGGAATGTCCCAAGAAGGCAGGATTTCAGAGGCATTTGCACTTAGCATTAATTTCATTTTCAGCCATATAACCTAGAATTAGTTTAGACTTTTACATTTGCTCTCAGCCAGAAGACTGAGAAGTAATTAACTTAGGATTTTAATTGATTGTAAAGAATGTCAATTAAAAAAAAATTTTGGGCGGTGGTGGCACACGCCTTTAATCCCAGCACTTGGGGAGGCAGAGGCAGGCAGATTTCTGAGTTTGAGAGTTCGAGGCTAGCCTGGTCTACAGAGTGAGTTCCAGGAAAAACCAAAATAAATAAATAAATAAATAAATAAACAAAAAAATTTTTTTGAGACACAGTTTCACTATGTAGCCCTGGCTGGCTCAAAATTCATTACATATTCCAGGCTGGCCTTGAACTCAAAGCTCTCTGCCTCTGGAGCGCTGGGATTTAAGGCAAGTGCTACTGTGGAATTTTAATTTCTATCAAAAGAAACTGTGCTTTTAGAAAGTTAAATGCTGTCCTCACTCACAGATCTTTTCATGCAGCATGTAGACTGGTGTAAATCAGAGATAAGCTACAAGCAAAGGACTTTCCTGTGTCCCCGGTGTATAAAAATAAAAGGACTACAATGGCAGAAACAGATACGAAAGGTGACGAACGAGGGATCACTGAGACCCTCAAAGTGGTTACCCGATTCCTTCCCCACCTAGCCCTGCGAGACTTACCTTCCTAAATGAATAAATAGTCCTGACAGGTAGGAAGAATGAAGCCACTAGCTGGTAGCATAATAGACATATTTCTACATCAACATGACAGTTGAGGCCTTGCGTTGGTCTGCCCCACGGTGTGAGCACACACAGAGATGAGCACAGAGCTCCCAGGCAAGGTGGTGGTAGGAATTATTGGTGCAGTCAGTTCTCTCTCCTGTTTCCTTTGCCAAACAGGTTATATCTTAACCAGAGTAGAATCAGCACTGGTTTCCATACTAATTCATCGCCTAGTCTTTGGAAAGGGACTTCCAGGGATCCCGCTTCTGTGAGAGTTTTCATGATGTCAAAGCAATTCAGAACCCCAGAGGTACAGCCACCACCTTGGAGATCACATGAGCACAAGGGAGAAGTGTGGGGCTGTCGAACAATACATGCTAGCACTCTGGCTTCCCTGGGAAGCATGCAGCACAAGGGCTGCACGTTTAGTTCCATATCTGCCCTTTAAGAGCAGGGGCCTACACAGTCGTATGGCTTAGAAGGAGTTGGGGTGGCAGCTGGGGAGGTATCGTACCTACCTATTGGCCTGCTCCGTCCCATACAGTTCTTATATACACCGCTACATGTGGAGTTCCCAGGCTGTACAAACGACAGATGGCAGGATGTTTATCAAGAGGACACGTTCATAAAGAAAACGATAGCTTTCAGGAAAATAGAGCAGGCAACTTCACTTTCTGACACAGGAGATGTCTGACAGGTTGGAGACAGAATCTGTGTTGGAGCGAATAGTACTCAATGGCCACCCTTCCAGAGTTAGTTACAAACGTGGATCTGAAGGTTGGGGAGTCAAAAGGACTGCCCACGTCCTGTGTCTTGAGAGTCCCTTCTTCTGCTGCAGAAGTCACATTCCAACATTCACAGTCTCAGCTAGAAAGTGGTGTAATTGCTAGAAAGTGATGCCTAACTGCTTTGTGTGTATGTTTGTGAATGTATTTATGAGTGTGTATGTGTGTGTTCACGTAAGTGTGGAAGCCAGAGTTTAATACTGGGTCTCATTCTTAAGAGGCCATTGACTTGGTATTTTGAAGTCTCAGTCACTCACTGAAACCAGGGGCTCTCTGAGACAGACCAGGCTGGCTGACCAGGGAGGCCTAGCTAGCTGTCTCTTACCCCCTCTGCAGCACCGGGACGATAAGCCCACACCACCTCACCCGACTGTGCTTTTAATGTGGGTCCAGGGGATTAAGCTCAGATCCTGAAGGTTGCACAGCAAATGCACCACAGACTGAGCTTTCCCAAGTGCTA
The DNA here is from genome assembly GCF_004785775.1 of Grammomys surdaster. Lineage (NCBI taxonomy): Eukaryota > Metazoa > Chordata > Mammalia > Rodentia > Muridae > Grammomys > Grammomys surdaster. The sequence goes on from NW_021619961.1 coordinate 426,867, forward strand.
CCTGCTTTGGGATGACAAACTAGAACCCTGCTCTGCTGAGGTTTTGCTAGTTATTCTCGAAAACATCAGCCAATTAGAGGGCTTCAGTCATTCCCACCTTTGCACACATTTTCTCCAGCAACAGAGTGAAGATGTGCTGATGCCTTGGAGAAGAAAGACTCATCTGGACCTGGAGAGATGATGGATCAATGTGTAAAGCAAGTGTGAAGGCTGGAGTTCGGATCCTCAGAGTCCAGGCAAAGCCCTATGCAGTAGGACTCTGTAATCCCAGTGCATACATGGGTGAAATGGGAGGCAGGGGTGAGTAAATTCCCAGAAGCTCCCAGAATGGCTAGCAAGGGGGGGGGGGAGAGGGAGAGAGGGGAAGAGAGAAAGAGGGAGAGAGGAAGGGAGAGAGAGAGAGAGAGAGAGAGAGAGAGAGAGAGAGACCCTACTCAAGCAATGACTCACCTTCAGATTGTCCTTTGACCTCTACATACACACTGCAACATGCACATGCCCTCACACATGAATGTGTACACACCACACACACACACACACACAATCTTTAAAAATTAAAGTAAATGAATAGCATTATCTGACAATAGTATGTAAGATGGCTTGAGGACCTGAAATCAGTGCTGGGTAAGTAGCTTCAGAATCACTTAGGCAAGTAGAACCAGAACTTGATAAGGTTGAGTGAAATCTGAGTGGATAAAAAAAAAGATACTCACATGGTAGAAGGTTAGCTATTGGGCACAAGTTGTCATGGGTTCCAAAATGTAAGAAAAGGCAAAGCAAGTGAAAGAGGTGAGTAGCAGGATACATATGACTAAATGATAGGGGAAGGGAGCAGGGATGGTAACGCGCCCTCGATCCTGTGCTCACGAGGCAGAGAACGGTGGATCTCGGGGAGTCCAAGCCAGGGCTACACAGTGAGACTCAATGCAGCGCAATTGGGTATGAGAGCTTAGGAGACATGGAAGGATTGAAGCAGGACCAATGTGTCCTCTGGCTAGAGGCAAGACCTAAGCCCAAGATGAGCCACTGAAAGTGCTTACACCAGGGCAAGATAGGGCTGCGGTCTCCAAGAGGAAACGGAAGAAAATATGAGAGAAAAGGAAAGACTCAACTCACTTTTCAAAGGATCAGAAATAAGTGGGACTGTGGCTCTGTAGATAGAAAGCTTTCCAGACAAGCCTGAGGACTGTGGTTCAGATTCTTAGCACCCATATAAATGCTAGACAGTGCCCAACAATCCCATAACACAGGAAGCAGCAAGAGAGAATCCCTCGAGCAAGCTGGGTGCTTGACTAGGTGAACAGGCAAAAGACCCTGCCTAAGTAAATACAGAGAAAAATGATAGACATCAACCTCTGACCTCCTTATACACAAATGATCACACACACACACACAACCATACACAAATATGCAAAGAAAAGTTTGAGATGGATAATGACATCCCATATGATAAAACAAATGTAATAAGACAAATGCTATACATGCAAGGGCTCACTGTGGGATTCTACATGTGAGTGCTCACTGTAGGATGCCTTTAACCATACTATAAATGTTGAGATAGAGGGACCTGGGGCAGAAGTGAAAGGTTCAGGAAGGGAGCGCAAAGGTGAAATAATGTTTGGAAGCCAATAGAAGAGGACTCATCCAATGGGTGCCAGCTCTAAAGATGGAGGAAGATTACTAAAGGGAGAATCCATTTAGCAAGGAAGTGGCCTACATAGAAGTCATTTACATCAGGCTGCCAAGCAGAGTTAAGGTCTCAACATGTGTGTGTGAGAGCCAGGATGAAGACAACAGTCCTTAGAAGTGGGAATGGAAAAAGGTGAGGTGGTGTTGGTGGGTTGCAGCAGCAAAGCTTATGCACGGGCAGAAGAGAAAGAATCAATGGGGTGGTTCTGGACAGAACAGGGCCATAGGGCTGGCAGGAGGAGGGTCAGAGCACAGGGAAGGATTATACTCAGACACAGTGACTCAGGAAGAAGAGAGAACCCAGGAAGACTAGGTAAGGTAGGAAGGTAAATATGACAGCCGTGCATTGGGTGGTTTTCGTTTTCCCAGTGAAGACGGATATGTTGTCATCTCAAAAGCTGTGGATAGGGTACTGGGAATAAAAATGATCCAGTGTAGACTGTGATTGACTTCCTCACTTTTGAAGAAGATGGTACTTTCACATTTGAAAATCCTCAAATCGAGGGCTCTAGTGGTAAGAACAGAATCAGACCTCTGGTACCAGTAACAATAAACAGTGCTTACCAAATAGCACAACTTTTCACACCGGATAGGGCAGTAAGCCGTTTGGTCTGTAGCTTGAACCTGGATCCGCACATCTGAAATGCCGCCGTCAGGTGGCTGCTTTCCTGGGATGGAGTTGTAATAGTCATGGTCTCTGTCTTCAGAGGTACCATCAACAAGTACCTCCTCCCTGTGAGGGGAAAAAGAAGCCCCAGGAGGCTGTGTGGGAATTCAAAGGCTATAGGGGATACAAAAAAAATCAGAGCCAAGCAAATCATCCCAAAAAACTGCAGTTGTGTTTTAAGTGTACTGCTATGCTTAAGCCATGTCAAAAGTCTGGACCGCCGTACTGAGGTGTTTCGAAGTCCATGGATAATACTGATGGACAAAGCCAGTGAAGACTGTCAAGGGTGAGGCCTTTGCATTTCTCTCCAGTTAGTGGTAGTAATAATGACAGTAAAAAGTGGCTCACCTGAATGAAAGGCTGTTTTACCTCAACATCATAAAAGTGCAAAGCCTTCCTCATCACCTCTGGCTCACTTCAATTGCTTTGTTTGGAAATGTTTTGGTCATAGAAAATTTAGAAATTGTTCTTTGGGTAGAGAGTCTGGCTCAGTTTACTAAACTAAGATGAGAAATCCATTTAAAACTGAGATCTGTAGCCAGCTATCTTGTCTGCACGAATCTAGACAAGTATGGCATTCATAAAGAACTATTAGAGTCACATGTGGCAAGTGGGGGAATTCTGTAAACATGCAATTGTTTTAAAATTTGAAACAGGGTAAAAAAAGCAACAAACTGATTTTTCTTCCAAATTGGAATTAACAAAAGTTTCTTATAACAAAGAATAAGTCAAACCAAATCTCTTTATGATTTTGTGTGCATGTGGTGTATGGGGAGGGGGTGTGATTGAGAGGAGGCTTTCGTGTGTGTGTGTGTGTGTGTGTGTGTGTGTGTGTGTGTGTGTGTGTGT
>NW_021619961.1:430081-445906 GCF_004785775.1 Grammomys surdaster
TGTGTGTGTGTGTGTGTGTGTGTGTGTGTGTGTGTGTGTGTGTGTGTATGTGGTGTATGTGTGTGTGTGCTCTCCATGACACACATCTGGAAGTCAGAGGACAACTTTGGGGAGCCAATTCTTGCCCTCTTTCTTGTTTTGAGGATGCAGCTCTTATTTCTTCTGCTTCACTGTGGACTCCAGGCTAGCTCCTGTCCCTTCCTCTCATCTCACCGTTGGAGTTCTGGGATGATAGACACAGGCCACCACACCATGTTTTTACTTGAGTTCCTGGGATCAGTACTCAGGTCATCAGGCTTGCGTGCTGAACACTTTTGCCCACTGAGCCATCTTTCTCAAACCAAATTAAGTCTTTCTGAAATGAGCTAACTTTATCAACCCACATGACTGTGAATGATCCTGAGAAAAATGTCACCAAGGCTTCTGGTACCCCCTTTTTCTTATGACCTACCTCATAAAGAGGGATCTCCTAACCGAGCGCTCACTGATATACAAGATGATAATCTGGGGAAAGGTACACTTAAAAATACCCAAGGACTTCATTTCTTGAGCATGAACTTGGTGGCAGTTAGTGGCCTGAAAACATCAGCTTCCATGGCCTCAGACAGAAGAAACACCAGCTTTCTTGGTCACATCTGCTCCACTTCAAAGGCTGCAGCCACTTACAAGGCCTCCCAGCAGCTAACAGATTCCTGCAGAGATCATTGATTCTTACCGTTTTACTCTTCTGCTTTGGTTTGGTTTTTACAAATATGCATGAGATCCAGGGTTAAAGAAAGCCTGAGAAACTTGTTAACATTTATTATTTCATAACTCTATGCACTTCATAGTTTTGTGTAGTAACACTGGAGAAATGAGGTTGATTCCTTCCTACATTTAGAGTCAGAAGAATGTCTGGATAGATATGAGTGGAAGAAAAGTAGGCCTCTCTCTTATTTTTGGTTTTACTACCTAAACTGTTACTTATAAAAACAAATATTCATCTCATTAGTGAACTTCAAAAAAACTTTTTTGGTGTTTTGTTTTTACACAGGGTTTTACCAAGTAGCCTTGATTGACCTGGAACTTGTGGTGTAGACCAGGCTGGCCTTGGACTCAGAGATCTACCTGCCTCTGTCTCCCAGGAGCTGGGAGCAAGGCATGCGTTACCATCCTGTCATTATAGTAATGCTTTAAGTGTTCAGAAAGACAGGAAATTAAACAACTATGGAACTCTTGACTGACCTTTCCCAAGTGTTCGAGGAAGGATTTTTCAAGTACTGTTTGAACCGGAGTTCAAAGGCCTGCCCTATGGTACTTATGACATCTTGGGCCATTCCACTGCGACACTCCAGTATGTGGCATGCTGTAAGAAGACACATTAAAAATACAGTATCATGAGAACATTATATAAAAACAAAATAGTTCCAGAACATGAATAAATATGAACATGAGTTTTAAAACGTGTTTTAAAAAAAATCAAACTTATACCATCTCTAAAATGGCATAATCAGACTTCATATTCCATACGAATCAAGGAGAAAATATTAAAAATCTACATATCTAAAAACTTAGAAATTTTGAGCTGAGCATGGTGGTACACACCTTTAATACCAGCACTCAGGTGGCAGAGGCAGGTGGATCTCTGTCAGTTCCAGGTCAGTCTGGTCTACAGAGTGATTTCTAAGACAGCCAGGTTACACAGAGAAACTGTTTCAAAAAATGGTATCAAGTCAGATATTTAGGGCTCATGCTTTAGATTGTGTTAATTTTTTTTGCAATTACTTGTAAGTGTGTGTGTGTGTGTGTGTGTTCAAATGTGGGTCAGAGTACAACTTGCTAGAATTAGTTCACTCCTTCCACCATGTGACTCCCTGGAATCAAACTAAGGCTTGGTAAGCAAGTATCCTTACCCACTGAGCCACCAGTCTGGCCTGTAGGACATGTTCTTCAGATGGAACAAGGTAAGTTGTACCACATTGTACAGAGAGGTCATTTACCTGAGGTCTTCTTGTTTGTTCATTTCTAATCTCATACATATGTGGCTCAATTAAAAAACAAAATCAAAATGAGAATGATTGCAAAATAGAACCAAAATTTCTGTAACTTTTTTCCTTTGGGTTAAAAAGAGATAAAACTCAGGAAGGTAGAGGCAGAAGCAGGAAATTCCAGCATACATAGATAAACAGACAACACTGATTTCCTGCGAGAGAGGTAAGAGAATGGAACTAGAAGTACTCTGTGAAGAAGATCCAGAGCCATGATCAAACTCCGATTGTGCCACCATCCTGAAGGTGCAGAGCTCAGAGAAAAGCTTGGCTGACAGTAGTGTGCACAAATGGTGTATGGAAACTTCCTAAATGGGAGAATAGTGATATTTCCAAGACATTTGACAAGATGCTCTGATCTGGCATGGAAAGGTCAGTTTGCTAAGTGCTACTTGTGGGGGCTTGAATAGGAATGCCTGTCCCCCGCGCCCCATGGGCTCAGAAGCTTGAATGAGGTCCCAGGTTGGTGGAATTTTGGGGGAAGGATTAAGAGGTGGGGCCTTGTTGGAGGAGGCGTGTACCTGGGGGTGGGCTTTGAGGTTTCAAAAGCCCTCGCCATTCCCAGTTAGCTGTCTCTGCCTTGTGCTTGTGGATCACAGTGTGAGCTCTCAGCCTACTGCTCAGGCACAGTGCCTGCCTGCTGAACGCCTGCTGAACGCCTGCTGAACGCCTGCTGAACGCCTGCTGAACGCCTGCTGAACGCCTGCTGAACGCCTGCTGAACGCCTGCTGAACGCCTGCTGAATGCCGTGCTCCCCGCCATTACGATCATGGATCACTCTCTGAAACTAAATCCTTATTCTTTTTTACAAGTTGCCTTGGCCGTGGTGTTCTGTCACAGTACTAGAAAAGTAACTATGACCTGAGTCAACGGCCAGACCCTCACTTACGAGGACAACAGGACTGTCTGTCTACTTTAGAGAAAGTCTGGCATTTTTTTTCTTCATACTAGCTTTAAACCTCTGAGGAGCAGGACAAGCAGGCTGGGCACACAGGAAGCACTAAACCTGACCACCACCCTTTGCCACCGGAGAACACTCTGAACACTCTAAAATGCTTGTTTTGTTTTTTGTTTTTTTGTTTTTGTTGTTGTTGTTTTTTTTTTTTTTAATTTCTCCAACTTGAACACCTAGAGGTTTTGGTTTTGTCTGTCCATAGGCAGATTCTCCAAAATAATGTTCTACTTTGCTTCAATTACTCCGTTGCTGGCTTTTTTAAGGGGATGGAACAGAAAGTAAAACAGGGAAAGAGTAAACAGAAAAAAGGAAAAACAACAACAAAAAGGGTGCCTGTCTCTCTCCATGCACATGGCAGGCTGCCCTAGGCCACACCCCACCTCCTCTTAGGAAATGCCCCTATTTTGACAGTGCTACTCTTCAAACTCTCTTTTAGTTTGATCACATAATCACAGGGAAGCAGCATAGAAACCTGACATGAATCACATACGAAATGCCAGAATTCCCGGTCAGGATCCACCCTTCCTACAGCTAGCAGGCAAAGGAAAAAAAAAAAAAACAATACATAAGAAGTACTAATGTAGCCAGGCAGTGGTGGCACACACCTTTAATCCCAGCACTTGGGAGGCAGAGGCAGGTAGACCTCTGAGTTCGAGGCCAGCCTAGGCTATAAAGAGAAACCCTGTCTCAACAAACCAAAAAAAAAAGAAGTCCTAATGTTCCCAAGTGATTCTTGGTGGCATGAAACCAGCCATGGCAGCCTGAGCTCTGCTGTCCACATCTGGAGTCACTGCACACACTCATTTATTTCCCAAGCTGACCGTTCTACCTGTAAGCATCAGTAAGAATTGTGGGAATCTTAGCATTTCCCTTCACTAGGTTCCTAACGGTAAAATACACAAAAGAACGATTATTACTCTTAGTGGGTAGAAGGCCTTTTAACAAGTTTTGTTTAAGTTTCTGAGAAGGTGAGTCCATGACCATCATGGCTAGGAGCACAGCAGCAGTCAGGCAGGCAATGACTCGCTTAGCTTACAGCTTACATCTTGGTCCACAAGCGTCACGAGGCAGAGAGAGCTGACTGAGAGTTGGAATGAGCTTTTTTGAAACCTCAAAGCCCACCCCCAGTGTCATACCCCCTCCTGGAACTCACCATGTACCCCTGACTGGCCTGGAACTCTCTCTGTAGACCAGGCTGGCTTTGAACTGACAGAGATCCACCTGCCTCTGTCTCCTGAGTGCTGATATTAAAGGCTTACACCACCACTCTCAGACTGTTCATTTTTTCATAAAGATCAACGTTTGTCTAGAATTAGATCTTGCAATAAAGGTCAGTGACTCAGATCATCCACCAGATGGTGCTGTGGGACGCGAATGGAGTACATGCCTCCCGAAGCATCGGACTCAAAGAATATATTCACAGCTCACAGACAGTAGTCTACGTATTGTATAAGCATAAATACAAATATAAGTTAGCAGGTTCATTTAGGTTGGTTTTCATTGGCAGGGGCGTTAGTTTTACAATTCTCTTTCAATATTCAGCCCATGTATTTTTCTTATATATAAATAGTCCAGGTAAACCAGGGCCTCTTCTCAGACTAAGTTCAGATACAGTATGAAAACCTCCCTAGCCTGCCACAGTGTTGGACAGCTGAGGACAGGATGGACTTCCTCACACCAGCTACAGGAGAAGGCCGGACTTAACACTGACATTTCTAAGTCACCTTCTCTACAAAGACGGTCTTTCATAAACTGATGAGTTCATCAGAGGGCCCTAGCCAAGACAGGAAAATGTAATACCAGCTTAATCTGGATGGAAACGTTGAAACAGGTATACAGCAGAGGGAGGGTGGGGGCAGGGAGGCACATTGAGGAGTATTAGCAGGAAGTCTGGTCTCCTGTGCTCACTCTACTTCCTGCCGCCGAGCTTTCCTCCTCAGCCTTGCTTGCTATCTGGCTCCTGCCTTTCCGAGGTCACCTCCTCTGTGGGCTCTCTGATGAACTGAATGGTGTTTTCTTTCCTTCAGTCTCCTACTATTCCAGAGTGCGACCATTCTGGTGTCCTCTCCAGGAAAAAGTGCTATTCCTCCTAAGAAGGACCTCTTTCTTACGCCATGTGTCCTCGGACTTCTCCCCTCGACTGAAAGCCTTAGCCCCTTCCGTTGTGGAGTCCTTTGTTGATGACCTTACTCCTCGTCTCTCCTTTCCCTCTTCCGCTTCCCTCTCGCCTCTATCTGAATAGAAAAGGCTGGAGTACTAGGCTTTACTGAGGCTGATGAAGGGAAAGCTGCTTCCTTCTGGTCTGAGGAACGGATGACACGCCTCAGTGATTAGAGCATTGTAAACTACTGAATCCAACTGGGCCCGTCATCTCCTGGTCAGGAGGCCACCCCTTATTGCCCTGGTAGTCTCTCTACTTGTAGCCCCCGGAAGTCTCTCTATCTGTGCGGTTGTTTGCAGATCTCTATTGGCAAGCCTTCTGCTCTTTAGAGTTCTAACTAAAAAGCCTAACCCCACCTCCACCCCAGCTTTCTATCTCTTCACTAAATACCAACCAAAATCTTAGGCATATTTGCCCTGGTACTCTGGGCTTTCTCACTGTTTTCTATGAGGACTCCATAATCCCACTTCTATAGTGGCTTTCACACTCCCATTGCTGACCCTAATTCAAAGGCCTGGTTCCCCTAATCTGCCCTACCTCCTCTCCAAAGCAGCTCCCAGGATTTGTAGCCTATCTGTCCTGTGGTTTTCCCCTCAAACTCTAATAAAATGGACTTTGAATTTCCTTCAGAGTCCATTTTAAGATTATTTTATCATTGACTAAGGACTTATAAAAGGGAATCCCAATCCCCGGTGACACTTGGACAGAACTATTCTCCCTCAGGATAACTCTAATTCACTAAGCAATGTTATGTCACCTTTCCGATTCCATTATTTTTTATTCAGAGATTTAGAACATTTAAAAACATATAAAAATATCCATTGTTAGAATTGAAGGAAATAAAAAGAACCTAAAGAAAGTTAAAATCACCCCAAATTTCACTATGTGAGGATAGTCGCTATTAGTGGTTTCACATAGGCCTTTCCAGTTTTGTTTTGTTTTCTGTGTAAATCTTCCCTCAAAAATTACCTTAGGGTCACAGCAAACAGATTGCTCATATTCTGTCTGTGCACTTAATAGTGTAATGAATACTTTGACTGTGGCATTACTCATTCTTCTAAAACAATCTTGATTGCTGCATCATTACACATGCCATGGACTGGTTTAATTTTTAATGAATGAATACTGGATTAATATTTGCCTCCGACATATAAACATTACATGATAGTGATTTTAATTGTTTGATATTTTGCACATCCTAACTACTTCCTGAGAAATGAAACTCCTGGTTTAAAGGCCGGACTGGGCAACAGAGTTAATGCAAATCTCCACACAGCCTTACAGAATGTTTGGATCTGTGCTCTTGTGGGTTACACTCAAAATTAACCACTTCTCTAAACCACACTTGCCATTTCTCAACATTAGAAGTATAAAAAGGAAACGTGACATCTACAGCTTTTTTATTCTGGATTGCTCATAAAGTTACACTCCTTCTTGGCGTCTTGTAATGTTCTTTTGACAGGAACTTGTGCTCAGGACCTGGAGTTGCTCCACCCTTCACTGGCTAGAGTCCTCAGGAAAAATCATCTTGTTGGTTTTTTTTTTCCCCAGATGAGGTCTTTCTCTATAGCTTCAAATTTGCTATCTCCCTACTTCAGCCCCCTGACTGCAGGAATTGTAGGTGTGTGCCGCTGTGACTGGATTTAAAATGCCCTACTTGCCTTGACTTTAGTGTTTTGTTATCTATGACATACCAGTATTACCTACTTTATATTATATATACATAACATATATATACTTTATGCAGTATCACCTACTATATATATGTATATGTATACATACATATATATACACATACATGACATACCATTATTACCTACTTTGTATTATATATATATACATATATACACAACTTTATACAGTATCACCTATTTTATATTTATATATATATATATATATATATATATATATGACATACTAGTATTACCTACTTTGTATTATATACATATACATATTTGGCATTCCATTATTACCTACTTTATGGACTGCTGTGAAGATGACATGAGTCAATGTGCACAAAGTACACCTGACAATGTCTGCAGTGTGGTGAGCGTGCAATACACACAGCTACTTTTTCTTTGCCTCGTTTCTCTGTTTCACTATTTGTCTTCTTCCTGTTGACAAGAATCTCTACCTTCTTAGCGGCAACTTGACTTACAACTCCCGCTGGATGATGCTAGGCAGCAGGTAGGAACTGGGAGACAGTCACAGAGATTTTGGACTACATACAATATCTCTCCAAGCTCCCCAGGAATAAGCAATTCCCATTCCTTCATCAACACTTCTGTGTAAATGCCCATCAGATACTATTAGTCCACAGATTCGGCCCTTCATCCTCCAGGCAATTTAGATCATTAACGACCTCTGTTTAAAACTAATGAGACCTTATCTGACTTGGAATCTACAATTCCAGACTGATTTCTGCCCTCTGATATCACTGTACAGACACACCTGCAAGAAGCATCATACTGCGGTTGCAGTGCAATGGCAGAAACTGTAAGACTTTCTATAAAGCTCAGAATCTTTACTGGTATCTGGGGACCTACGGGCACTTCCCACTCTCTATAGTTTTTTGGTTTTTTTTTTTACTTTTATTTATTTTTTATTGGATATTTTATTTACATTTCAGATGTTATCCCATTACTCCATTTCCCTCCCCCACCCAGAAACCCACTGTCCCATTCCCCCTCCTTCTGCTTCTATAAGGATGTGCCCCCACCCACCCTCCCACTCCCACTCCCCCACCCTCGAATTCCCCCTCACTGAGGCATCCAGCCTTCAAGGGACCAAGGACCTCCTCTCCCACCCACTCCCGACAAGGCCATCCTCCCTTACATATACAGCTGGAGCCATGGTCTCTCCCTATGTGCTCCCAGGCTGGTGGTTTAGACCCTGGGAGCTCTGGTTGGTTGGTATTGTTGCTCTCCTCATGGGGCCAGAAACCCTTTCAGCTCTTCAGTCTTCTCTCTCACTCCTCCTTTGGGAATCCCATGATCAGTTCAATGGTTAGCTGTGAACATCCTCCTCTGTATATGTCAGGCTCTGCCAGGCCTCTAAGGAAACAGCTATATCAAGCTCCTGTCAGCATGTACTTCCTGGCATCCACATCAGTGTCTGTCTTTCGTGACTGTACATGGGATGGATACCCAGGTGGAGCAGTCTTCAGATGGCTCCTCCTTCAGTTTCTGTCCCACACTTTGTCTCCATATTTGCTCCCATGAGTATTTTGTTACCCCTTCTAAGAAAGACTGAAGCACCGACACTTTGGTCTTCCTTCTTCATGAGCTTCCTGTGGTCTGTGAGTTGCATCTTTGGTATTTCAAGCTTCTGACTTCTCTTTCCCTGCTACTCTTTAGCTTCTGTTCTTTTTCCTTCTCCGAAGCCCTGTCTTTATGGACACCACCTAGTACTAACTCATTGCACTGCACTTCAACCTGTATACATCCTACTGAGCACAGACCCAGTGAAAGCCTTGATTTCTTTGATGTTTGTGTCAACTATCAACTCGACAATGTAGAATGGCCTGGCAGATGACTTCCGGCATGCCTGTAAGGAATCATCTTGATTATATTAACTAAGGTAGGAGGCCTAGCTACTCTGGATGGCACCATTCCCTGGCTGGGATCCAGGACTGTATATATAGAGACAGAAAACTGAGCAGCAAGCAAGCTTTCACCTTTCTCTCTTCCTGATGATGGATATGACATGACTTGATGTTTCAAGTGCCCGTGACCTCGACTTCTCTGCCAGGACAGCCATCCTTAAACAGGGATCCAGAATAAACCCTTAAGCTGCTTTGTTAGGGTATTTGATCATAGCAGCCAGGAGACAAACTAAGATGACAAATGCCAAAGATGACAGAGTGACAGATGCCAACGCAAATTTACACCTGGATTCCAGAGGCTTTTCTTTATCATCTTTTTAACAGGGACTCAGGATCTCAGGCTATAACCCAGACTATGTCCTGGTTATAGCTCAGACTGGCTTCATATTTGTGGTGATTCTCCTTCCACATCTGTATTTTTTATGATAAGAATAACAAATGTTATTCAGAGGTCTTCCCAAATACAGCAAGCGGTTAGTTGGGCAGCTCCATGCTGGAAGCTCTCCCAGTTCTTGGCTCCTTCATCTCCTAGCCACTCCCTCATTATCCATTCAACATTCTGCAGCTCAGTGATTCACTTTCAGTGGAGTATCTTAGAGTGTCTGTCGTCACCTGCTCTCTCCTTTATCCATTCTCAGGACCGAGTCCTTCTAGGCAAGCAATTACCAAGCATCTATATGTGCCATGTTCTACCAACCAATGCTTCTCATAATTTCACTCTGACAATCACACTGCCTCCATGGCTTCAAGTTTCTCTCTGAACGCACCTACTACAGCCTGCCAGGTCAGTCTCTTTAGAACTCTGCTTTGCAAACAGTACCTCTACCCATCTACCCATGGGCAAGACCCTGCTTATTAGGTCTTCCTTATCCTCCCTGGGAGAGCATTTTTCTTCTTCTTCCCTGTGCAGCCTGCGGTTGTGCTTCCCAACATGCCATGCACATTTCCACCTCTGTCCCTTCGATTCCCAAACACTGTTCCATGTTCATTTAACCAAATATTTGGAGGCAAATTCCATCACCAGGGTGGAAGAAGTTCCACAACTCCCAGGTTCTATTTGAGGGCAGCTAGCTTAAACCCATCTCTCAGGGGAATCTGAATGTCTCTGGGTTGGGGATGAGAAACAGTACTAATCACATCTGTCCAGAAAGGTCAAACTTTCTAAGGAACCTCAGGCTTTTGACTTGAAGCACAGCCTACAGATGTCCTTCCTAGGCAACCTTGTTATACGCTAGGATAAGACACTCATTCCGATCATCCACTCAGTCATTCGAGACACAGTCTGAGCCATTTTGAAGGCTCTGAGAAACAACCGTGAGAAGGGTAGGCCCTGCCTTCATGGAGATCTCAGTCCAATAGAGAACATGTGAAAGGGTCAATCAAGTATGTGAAATAAACAGCAACAAAGTGCAGCTTGTTGGTAGGGAGAAAACTACAAGGTCATGATGGGGGTGAGACACACGTGACTAGAGGTAGGCAATGCCATCAGTAGAAGGCCTCTCAAAAGAAGAGACACTGGAGCTGAGACCTAAAGGTGAACAGGGATTGCTTAGCACACACAATCCCCTGAGTTCTAGCCTCAGCACTGCATAAAGCTGGGCATGGTGACACACGCCTATAATCCCACTCACTCAGAAAGTAAAGGCAGGAGGATCAGAAGTTCAAGGTTATCCTCAGCTACATAGTGAGTTTAAGATCAGCCTTGTCCAAAAAGCCACATACTCAAACTCAAAGGAACACTCCAGGCTTTTAAGCAGCAAGTGCATAGGGACACACACACACACACACACACCCCAACACCAATGCCTTATTGAGTTTTGTGTTCAATTTCTTTATCACCCAGGGATATGGGAACCACGCTAACATAACCAAAACAGCTTATTTTTGCATATGTAAATACATACACTTTTTAGGTTGTGAATCTTTCAAGTGCTGAGGTTTAAATACTGCCTGTGAATTTTTCCACTCTTCTCTGCTGGTAGGATTATTTATTTCCAGTTCAAATTTACATAGTTTTCTTAGAGTCCTTCAGTGTCACACTGCAGTGACATTGCACCTTACCTATCATTCAGAAGACGATGAAACGGGCCAGGAGGGGCCCACGGCTTCTCCTTTATCAGCCCCTGTTCCAGGCTGACTCTGTAAGGCCTGGTCAGCTTAACGGGAGTGCTCAAGTCTTCGATGACTGTAACTCCGAAGATAACAGAAAGCAATGCTCATAGACATGGCCTTCCTGTGTGACACCCATTACTGTGTACATTAGAAATAACCACTTATTTTTATGGTTGTTATCTAACAGCTCTCGTGAAAACCCAGAAGTTACTTTTCCATACCTCGTTGGTTGACTGGATCTTTAGCAACGTAGGCAACATAGTCTGTAGTATCCTATAAAAAAAGAGAAGCAATTGCATTTAAAATGAATGAATTGCAACCACTGGAAGATAAGACTTCCTTAGGACCTAACTGAGCCAAAGCCTTCGACATAACTGTTCTCTACAGCACAGGTTCTCAGCCCTTCAATGTTGCAGCCCTTTAATATAGTTCCTCATGTTGTTGGGGACCCCCAACTATAAAACTATTTTCATTGTTACTCCATAACTAATTTCGCTACTGTTATGAGTCATAATGTAAATATTTATGTTGGTCTTAAGAGATCCCTGGAGGGGCAGCAACCCACAGGTTGAGAACTATTCCTCTATGGTATACCCAGTAGAGCTTAACAATTAAATCTGTATTTTTCTGACCCTCGTGGGGAAAGGATAAAGATTGAAAATTCAGAGTCTAACTATATCATTAAGAATAAAAGAGAACACAGCTAAGGAATCCTTCAAATCTGTCTAGGAACTGACTGCCTTGGTTGAAATCTGTACAGAACTCCTCTGCCACAAAGTTAGGGGGAGCTGAGGTGTGGCATCGCCATTGGCCTGTGTCCAAATAGATTCATGTGTACCAGAAAATGAGCTTAGTAGAGACCTGTTGGTGTCTTTGGTTGCCTGTGTATTGCAAGATAGCTTACAGAATAAAACAGAAAAAATATAAATTGTTTCACCCATAGGCAGAGGCTAATCATTTCAAAACAGAGAACCTATGAATAGCTTGACTTCAGAAAGAGATATGTCACTGCCTTTGTGAAAACAAGAGAATGAGGACTTGGAGATTCCAGCATTTATGGAAAACAGTGAGCTGATGAATGGGATGGCTTTAATAATTAAAGGTGCTTTTGCTATCTTAATTCTCAGAGGGGAAAAAACCTACAGTGCCATTTCAGAGTATTAGAATGGTCTCTAGAGGGAAGATGCCATCTACTGGAAGGAAGTAGAAGCTGTGTTGGTAATGCCCTCCAGGGTCGCCACTTAACAACCACAATGAATCATGCAGGAAGCAGGTCTCACGGTCAGCAGAACTTGTCTTAAGTCATTTTTAAAAATAGCACGCACCTAAGTAAATGTCTCAGGCAAATAGAAAGCTGGGTTGGAATAGCTTCTAAATAAGTAAGGCCCTATCTATGAGCATTGCTTTCTGTTATCTTAGGAGTCACAGTCATTGGAGACTTGGGGACTCTAGTTAAGCTGACCAGGCACTATGATGTCAGCCTGGAACAGGGGCTGCTGAAGAAGCTGTGAGGGCTCTCCTGGTCTGTTTCATCATCTTCCAAATGAGCTTGCATTTTCTAATGGTTTTAAAAATTCTGACTGTAAATATCTGGTGGGGGGGGGGGCACTGCAGAACACTTAAAAGGAAAGAACAAATGTCAGGAGAAAATATTTGAAATATCTTTAATTTTTCACAAATCTACAGCATGTTTCGAAACACAGAGAGCATGGGCAGCTATAGAAGGATTTATAATAGATGCCCACGCAGTGAGAATTAAACATGAAGGAGAGCAGACATCACAGGTTAGGAAGAACGGTCCGTATTTTTGAACCATGATGCTGAGTCACATGGGGCTTCCTTTTTTTTTTTTTTTAGATTTATTTATGTATACGAGTGTTCTATTTGTATGGATGCCTGCATGACAGAAGAGGGCATCAGATCCCATTATAGACGGTTGTGAGCCACCATGTGGTTGCTGGGAATTGAACTCAGGACCTCTGGAAGAGCAGCCAGTGGTCTTAACCGCTGAGCCATTTCTCCAGCCCCACATGGGACTTCTACCTCGGCCTCACTTACCCTGTGACTAGGCCAGCTAGCTCCTTAGCTGAAGTACCTCAGTGGGCATCCTAAAGCAAATGCAGAGATAGATTCACTGTGTCCAGCTGACTGAATTATCTCACTCAATTCTGGCAACACAGAGGCAACAGGAATTATCCCTATCTTGCAAAGGAAGACCCCAAATCTTAAAAAAGTTAGTATATCAAGCATTTGACTCTAATGTTTAATACTAGCCTTCACTGTCTTCTTGACAGGAGGGTAAAACTTCACTGGTGGGGGGGAGAGGGGCTAACACCAAGCCAGATCATCATTTAAACCCCAAGCCAGTGGATTTTTCAACTGCAGATCCCAGGGTTTCCACTGATTGTACTGATGTAAAAACCATGTTCCCACAATGGTTGCAGACCTGGTTGCAGATTCTGGCAAGG
Organism: Grammomys surdaster; assembly: GCF_004785775.1. Classification (NCBI taxonomy): domain Eukaryota; kingdom Metazoa; phylum Chordata; class Mammalia; order Rodentia; family Muridae; genus Grammomys; species Grammomys surdaster. The sequence goes on from NW_021619961.1 coordinate 443,409, forward strand.
ACAGTGCTTCAGTTTTAAAGCTTCGAAGTATTGTAAGACGGGATGGAAAACTTTACAATTCTGAAGAACAAAACCAAATCCTGTTGGATGTGCAGCAAATGAAGGCTTGTGCACCAGCCCTAACATGACAACAGCCCCGGGAACTCAGACAGGCTAATTTCAGGGCAAACACCAATCATCATTTTTTTAAGTACATCATACACTAATAAGTCTTTTTAAAAGTGTGCCTGAGTCCCTTCACAAGAAATCAAATGGGCTGGAAGGCGAAGAGGAACCATCACTCTTCTCCCATCTAGATTCCTTGTTCTCTCTTTCTCTCTCTCTCTCTCTCTCTCTCTCTCTCTCTCTCTCTCTCTCTCTCTCTCTCTCTCTCTCGGCTCACTGTGCAACACAAGCCATCCTACATGCCCTGTTTGCTAATGGATCAACAATTTACAATCAATGTATGCAGGCCCTCTCTAAGGACTCTGGTCCCAAAATGAAGCAGTGATGTAAAAGTATCTTTTAGTCACACGATGTAATTGTCATCTCTGACTCTTACTGTCTCTGACTGCTAACTTAAGTCTAGTCCTGGAAGCTTCTAGCCTCTGTACAACCTAACCTAGGCCTAGAATGTTTTCAGCCTCTGAGATTTACTGCCGAATAAATTCACTTTTCTTGTCCTTTCTGAACGCTGATTCACTGACTTAACTCAGTTGTTCTGGCTCAAACCCCTGTCCAAGATGACTGATTCAGTCTGGCTTCTCTCAGCTTCTCCTGAATTGCTCTGCTTGACCTCAAACTAACTCTAGCAATCTGTTCTGATCTTCTGGCTCCTTCACACATTCTCTGGCTCATTCTGTCTTCACCTGTGCCTAGCTTCCTTTTCTTTCTTTTTCTTTTTTTTTTTTAATCAGTAAAACTGTCACCTCCTTCTGTTCCTCCCCCTCTCTCTTTTCTGCACTGTTGTTTTTTGGGGTGGTTTTTTTTTTGGTTTTTTTTGGGGGGGGTTGGTTTTTCGAGACAGGGTTTCTCTGTGTAGCCCTGGCTGTCCTGGAACTCACTCTGTAGACCAGGCTGGCCTCGAACTCAGAAATCCGCCTGCCTCTGCCTCCCAAGTGCTGGGATTAAAGGCATGCGCCACCACCGCCCAGCCTGCACTGTTGTTTTAAGTAGCCTCTTTTTCTTCTCTCTTCTTGTGTGAGTTGGGCATATCCTATTGTGTCAAATCTTTTTCTGATCTGTCACTTTATCTGCCACTCAATTAGAAATCACTTTCAAATACATGTGCTTCCTTCTACAAACTAATTTACCTTTATTATTTGGGATTAAAGATGTGTACTAACGGTTTTGTCTGAGTTCCAGCTAAAGGGATGAACAGTGTGTGCTAAGACTGAGCCATACCACAACTAGAATCAGCCTTTTTCAGTAAACAACAATCTCAGGGTTCACAGTGTGATCAAATATCCTACAACACAGTGAGGAATCAAGGAATGGCACTTTGGAAAGTATTCTCAGAGAGAACCCCTGTACGATCTGTGGGAAGTGAGCACTACTCAGCCTCTTGACAGAGAGAACTATGGATCCTCCCTTCATGATTGAGCAGTGTCTCCAAGGTTTACACAAATCTGGACGATCATTATAGATTGGCCTTGGCCTTGGCTGACAACTATGATGGTGAACGGGATTCCCATCTTGTATCAAATCCAACTGATAGTCTGCTTAGTCTGCTGTTGGGGAACATTCTGGAAGAAAAACAGCAGTGCACACAGGACACACAGTTTTCACAATTTTAATGTTAACTGAAAATTTACCAGATGATAACTCAGTGGCTACTAACACCACAGAGGGCTAGCAGTCCTTCTACTAAGCCCAATCTTTTAAAATCCAGATACAGGAAACATTTGCCCAAACCACTGTGGGTGTTTTGTTTTGTTTTGTTTTCTACCTGATACATGAAGCATTTAACAAATTGCAATATCTGGAAAAGACATGAAGTAGTTAATATTCTGCATATGAAAATTCTTAGGACTCACAAAAAGAACTTCTACAAATCTAAACTTACAGGGTCCCCTCCAGAGGCAAATGAAATCGATTGCATTTGATGATTTGCAATAATCTGGAAAACAAAAGCAAATTAAACATTTTAACACTATAATGTGTTTGATTTGTTTCTACTGCTTAGCATCCCTTTAGAAGCTACACTGTCTACATTCTCAAATAAACTCTTTTGTTGTTGTTTTGCTATTGAGATTGAAAGTAAAGCATTGTTTATCCTAAGGATTTACTCTACCATTAAACTATGTATCTACACCTAAATACCCCCAACTAACTCATGGATTTGACATGCCCCTCCTCACCTAGGTAGACATACGATCTAGGTCTAACTATCCAATCAGTGTCTCAGTCACTCTCTCCCTCTCCCTCTCCCTCTCCCTCTCCCTCTCCCTCTCCCTCTCCCTCTCCCTCTCCCTCTCCCTCTCCCTCTCCCTCTCCCTCTCCCTCTCCCTCTCCCTCTC
>NW_021619961.1:450906-464919 GCF_004785775.1 Grammomys surdaster
CCCTCCCTCCCTCCCTCCCTCCCTCCCTCCCTCCCTCCCTCCCTCTCTCTCTCTCTCTCTCTCTCTCTCTCTCTCTCTGCCTCTACTACCCTCCTGACTCCCCTCCCCATACCCTGAATAAACTCTATTCTATGCTATACCAGTGTGTGACTGGTCCCTCAGGAGGAAGAGATGCCTCGGCATGGGCCCGCTGAGATATCCCCTTTCCCCATACCTCTCCACACATCCACAGGACATACTCTTTATCTCTTTATCGTTTTATAAACACAACATATGGAAGAGTAAGTATGGGGGGAAAAACAGCTAAAGGAGGTTTTTAAACAAGTGAACAAGATTTACCTTATCATATAGTACACTACATTACCAAAGTTGGAAAATACATCTTAACGTGAGGGGGAGGAGGGAGGGAAATTTATTTGATTAAAGACTAATTTAAAAGTTTTCACTGGACAGTGTGATGTACATTTTTAATCCCAGTACTTTCGAGGCAGAGGAGAGTGGATCTCTGAATTTGAGACCAGCCTGCTCTACAAAGCAAATTCCAGGACAGCCAGAGCTGCACAGAGAAACCCTGTCTGTTCCACACCAAACAAACAAAAAGTTATATACGACTCCTTAAGCATACAGACTCGAGGAATGTATCTGTAAAAATGAAAAGTGGTGTATTCATACAGATCTCAAAGAATGCCTATAAATCAGCAAAGCAAACATAAGGCTAGTTGTTGCAATGGAAAAAAAGCAAATGTTCACTATACTTACTGAAAGAGAATCAACTTTTAATAAACTAAAACTATGGAAAGATTATAAAGCTGCAATCAGGGCTGGAGAAATGGCTTAGCAGTAAACAGCATCTGATGCTTGCACTAAGGACCAGGGTTCGACTCCCAGCAATCACAAGGCATTGCACAACTGTGATTTCATTTCCAGGCAGTCCAATGCCCTCTTTTGGCCTCTGCAGGCACAATACACACACATGGCACACAGACATTACAGACAGGCTAAACACCCATACACACAAAAGAGGGATCAAGTTGATAAAACTTAAGTTTATTTTTATTAATTCAGTAAAACAGCACGTGGCAAGGGTGTGGATATTCTCAAACACTACTGGCTACAGGTTAAGTTTGTAGAGCAACCATGGATCGTGATTATCTGTATTTATTTAAAATATGCATAGCCTATTTTCCACCTTTCCTTATCCTAGTAAAATACTCATACATGTGATTTAGTTTCCCCATGGTGTATACAAGCGTGCATACGCGCGCGCGCGAACACACACACACACACACACACACTTTGTCAACTTCAATAAATTCAGAAATAAAAAAAAAAAAAACCTGAAAGCTAAATTCTTACAGCGCACAGGACAGACTAGGAGGATTTGATGATGAGAGGTAATGGACACCCTGATCACAGGGATGCTGGGGAGACAGAGAGGTGGAGGAGAGATGGCATCTGTGACAGAAAGCCAGGGCTTTCCAGCTAGGCAAAACAAGCACTTGGCCAGAAGCTTAGAGCTGGTCTCCAGGAAGGGTCAGACCCAGCGGAAGCATCCCGGGTCCTGGGTGGGGTGGGAGTCGAGGAAGCATGGGGGAGGGGAGAGCCGAGCTCATGCACGCGCACCACGCCCACCCGCCGCCCAGGCGGTCTACTCGCCAGCACACGCACTCCAGGCTGGCACGCGCACCACGCCCGCCTACCCGTTTGCGCACGTGAAACGTGCTCCGCACGCACATCATCACGCATGCCCACTCGTCTGCGTACGTACGGCTGCTTGCCTGCGCACGCACGCCCCGTCTGCTCGCGCTCCACGCACGCGCACCACGCACGCCTTCTTGCCTGCGCACGCGCACCACGCCCGTTCGCGCGCCCCGTCTCTGCAAAAGGTGTTTTATTTCTTGGCTGAGTTGCTTTCACCATGGCGGAGATGGCAGAGCTTTGCGAGCTGTACGAAGAAAGCAACGAGCTGCAGATGGATGTGCTGCCCGGCGAGGGCGATATGGAGGTAGGCCGCGGGGCCCGCGGGCCGGTCCCGGAGGAGGGCCCCATGGAGGAGGAGGCCGGGCCGTCCGCCGCCCGCGCCCAGCGCGGCCTGTTCCCCGAGGCTGGCGCGGACCTGGAAGGTGACGAGTTTGATGATTGGGAGGACGACTTCGAGTTCCCTGAAGAGGAGCGCTGGAACGGCGCGATGCACAGGGTGTCCGCCGCGCTGGAGGAAGCCAACAAGGTGTTCCTGAGAACGGGGCGAGCCGGTGATGGCCTGGATGGCGGGTTTCAGGCGCGGTGCGAGAAGAGCCCTTTCGACCAGCTCGCTTTTATCGAAGAGCTGTTTTCGCTGATGGTTGTCAATCGACTGACCGAAGAGCTCGGTTGTGATGAGATCATTGATCGAGAGTAAATGCTGACGAAAGAGGAGGAAACTACCTGAGAGGGAGAGATTCAACGTTCTGCTATTTTGGGGTTCATTCCAAATAGTTCTGTGCAAAAAATAAAAACAGTTGGTTTTTGTTTCTCGGAATAGAAGACAGGACAGTGAACGACCATGCATTGTGGAAAAGGAGAATCGAGGAAGGAGGAGTGTTAAACCTGAGAATCGCGAGGAGAAAAGACCCAATTGTTCCTGCTTGGTCTCACAGGGGCTCAGCAAAACCTCTGGTACAGACTGTTGATCGAGATGATTTTCCTTACATTGGAGAAGAGCTTTCTCGTGTTAAGCTTTTAAAGATGGGTTGGAAGAGTAAATCGTGACTGCCAATACAAGAACCTATTTAAAGAATGGGGGAAAATACATCCACAAGATATCTTTAATTAGAACTAAAAGCTATTGAAAAAAAACTTTACAAATTCTCTTTTGTGATTTGTACACATCTAGTTATCAAAAGCTAAATTTGAGGTTTAAGATTGAGTATTCATCAACCCCAAAGGGTAATGAAAGTAGATATGTGTATAAATGTAAACGTGTTACCATGTGTGCTATCATCTTAAAACGTGTTACGAAAGCTTCTGGAATTTTGCACATGTATCTTCATGATTTATAAAGCTTCTGTGATCTCTAATTTGGAAAAATCCATTGTGATGATTTTCAAAGTAAAGAAAAAAACAGGATGTCTTTTTAAGGTTTTAAGTTCATGCATTAAATAAAATGTATGGGAAAGCCCAAAGACAAACTTTCTAATACCCTTTTATACTAGGGAAATTTCATTCGCTGTTTTTTACCTTGGCAGATGATAAGACTGAAGTTCATACTGTAAGAACTGTTTGCAAAAATTGTCAAGTAAAAAGAAGCCCTGCCTGTATCCATAAAAGATTCATGAGCTATTGTGTTGTCAAACTTTGAAGGTTTTAAACCTACCCAGAAGCCCACCTGGGTGCCTGGTATTCATATTCTCTCTCTCTCTCTCTCTCTCTCTCCTTCTCTCCCTCTCTCCCTCTCTGCCTCTTTCTCCCCTTCCCCTCCCCATCCCTCTTTCTAATTATGCTTGTTAATCTTTATGCACCAGCATTGGCGATAATAAATTTTCTTGTTCTGTGTCTTGCTTTGTCTAGTAGCTTTGCATACATACTTTATACTCTCTTGCTGTGTGTGTCTCACTGCCTCCATCTTGACATTTAAGCACCCAGTGCTTACACCGTAAACCAGTTTCAAAAAAATGGGTTCTGGAAAGTTAAAACAAATTTCAAATTTTTCTGGAAGACTTGGCCAGCCTATAAAACCTGCTCTGAGAATGTGTTGCTGTGGTTTATTTGGTGAAGATGCTGAAGTTTCTTGAGAAGAAAAATGATGTATTAGCACTGTCCCTGCTGATGCCACCGTGACAACCAATACAGGACAGAGCTAAGACAGTAGGATAACTCCTGGGTTTTGTGGGATTGGTTGGCTGGTTTTACATTCGTCTTGTTTGGGAGGCTGCTGAGGTGGTTCAGTGGGTAAAAGGACCTGCCATATAACCAAGCCTGATGACCTGGTTTGATCTCTGGGGTCCATGTGGAGGGAGAGAGCGAACTCCCCCGAGATTGGGCCTGTTAGTAATTTTAGACCCTCACCTGAAATTTTAGTCGCTTCTGTACCTCCAAAGTATCTGTACATAATTTTGCCCCAGTTACATGTTTCAGTAGGTACTAAAACATGAAAGGTGGGAAGTCAACTGAAGGTGGGAACTCTGATGATTGGGAAGCTGTCACTCATGTTAGGGTGGGACTTTTTGATAGAGCAGCTGCAAATATTCCCACGAGTAACCCCTCAGCCCTCCTTTTTACTTACCCAATAAATTGATTGTCTCATTAGTTGGACTTGAGGGAATCATTTATGTGATCTTTATTGGTATTTACCTGCTGTAAATAAACCTTTGCTCACATCTTTCCGGGAAAATAATACAAATATCCATAAATTTGAATGTATTTGTGTTTGGGGACCAAAGTATATCTTGGAAGTTAAGAGGAGAAGCCATGCATTGGTATTTCTTTGTCTCTTTTATTCTGCATTTATTTATTTTCATAAATATTCATATTTATGTATATATGGGGAGGGTGCATGCCACAGTAAGCAAAGGTCAAAGGATAACCTTCAGGAGTTGGTTCTCTCCTGTGGGGCCTAGGGATCAAACAGGTCATCAGGCTTGGTGGTAAGCTCTTTTACTCACTGGACCCTCTCATATTTAACTTTTGTTGAGTTAGGGTCTCACTACGTAGCTCCAGCTGTCCAGGAACTAGACCAGGCTGAGCTCATAGTAACAGAGGTCTGCCTCCTGCATGCTGCTGGAATTAAAGTCATGTGCCACCATGCCCAGCATCTTTTATAAAGGCATTTTTATTTTAAGGTTTTGTGTGTGTGTGTGTGTGTGTGTGTGTGTGCACTCGTGCACTTCGCATGTCCATGCCATGGCTCACATGGAGTTCAGAAGACTTCCCTGTGAGTCTCTAAAAAGCCCAGCTAGGGCTAGTTGTGCAGGAAGCCTCAGAGATGCAGCTTTTGTGAGTCTTCATCCTTGCTGGATGCATACTGCCCCGCCTCCCAATGCAGCTGCCTTTCAGGTCATCCATGCACCTATAAGTTAACCCTCATCCATTCTCCTGTAAGTAGTCTCAGCAAATTCACTGCTCACTAAGCTAGAATTGGGTGGAACTGTCTGTCATCCCTGTGCCTTAATGTGGGGTGAACAGATGTTTGTTGACATCTCCCAAGCAAAAGTCACACAGCACACCTCAGACTGCTGTGGTTAAAGGATAGTGGAGAATAGAAACAGGCTAGATGATGCCTCACCACGGCATGCACCACAGCCCCACTGCTTTTTACACTGCCCAGTTCACTTTAGTCTTCCCCATGGAAAGGGCCATTTAGGAAACAATTATTAGCTGAACATGGTGGCGCACACCTTTGATCCCAGCGCTTAGGAGGCAGGATCTCTATGAGTTCAAGGCTAGTCTGATCAACATTGCAAGTTTCAGGACAGTTAGGACTACATAGAGAGACCCTGTCTCAAAAGCATTAAGAAAAATGATTATTAGATTCTACACCCTTACCTCCAGCTTTGCCTCTTAAAAACAATGAGCATTTTGAGTAGTTCAGTAAGATGTCATCCCTAAACACGGCGAGTCCCCATGGTGCCATATCAAGTAAAACCAGCACCACAGCTTACAGGTACAGATACCTTGAGGTCAGGATGGATGGATGGATGGATGGATGGATGAATTTACTTGTGTTGCATCTTCTACATTTGCTCCTCAAGGCTATGCAACTATCATCCCCACTATAGGTATCACCTACACTTGAATAAATAATCAACACCCAACTAGAAAGGCCTCTTGAGTTGTTTCATATTTACTAGTGTCCTCTGAGGTTTTTATACTGCTGAATGAGCAGTGCATTTTATCCTGGTTTTGAAGTTAGGAAAAAAAAAAAAGCAATGAGATTGTTGACAGTTTTACTTATTACAATTATGTCCTCCTAAGTGCTGGGTATGGGTCTGGGGAGGCCTTGGAGGAAGAATGAGTGAACAATATTGGGTACTATTAGAAATATTGCCAGCATTGTGCTAAGTGATTTGTGTTCATTATCTCACTTAGCCCTCTAAATAACTTTATAACACAGCATTCAAATCCAAAAGGCCTTGCAGATAGGTACTGTGGAGCACAGGTCACCAATGAGGAGACCTGAAGCTCAATGATGAAGGGTAACTGTCACCACATGGCAAGCCCCTATGAGGTCTCAAACATCTTAAGTGCTTTGCCATTGCCAGTGAGATTGAACCATCCACGAATCCTTGATAAACAGCACTCCCTATAATAAAAGTTATCCTCAACAGCGTTAGTTACTACATATTACACACAGAGTAACATAGGCATGAGGACCTTGCACTGTATTCCCCATCCATGTTTAGCCCAGTGTCTATGAATCTTTTACATCTTGTTGCAGTGGTGTGATTCTGTACTGAACAATGTTTGCAGGCAAAGCCAAGCAGACCGTGGCATCATAAACCGTGAAAGGAGGAAAATGATGTCATTTTCTGCACAAATTTCAGTTAGCTGCTTTTCTTTGGGACTATTCTCGAGCCAAACTGTTTCCATCTTCAAGAGTTCAGCTGTAACCACTTGCAGAAGATCAGTCAACAAGTCTATTGATTTTACCTCATAAGAAGGAGGGCAAGGAGGGTCACAGGACCCTCAGGAGAGTATTCAGACACTCTTCCCAACCAGTTGAATACAATTCTGCCCTTATTGCGTGTGACCTCAGAGAATGGCTACAACTCTCTAAGGTGGGAAGGACTGGGGAGGGGGCTCCATCTTCACAGCCACACAAGAGTCATCATCCATGCTGGGTGCCAACTTTTCAGTGTGACTGTTTTGAGGCCATCTATGCTCCTACCTGTCACCTTTTGACCTATGTTTGGTAAGTGAGCCTAATAAGCTTGTTAGTTCCCCAGGAAACTTTGGTGAAACTTCCCTTCAGTTTGTCAGTGGGACCTTATGAGAAGGGAGGGAAATGCTGCCCAGTACCCTACTCCCAGAGAACATTCTCATAACATGATAACTCAATACATTAACCCAACACCACCTTTGCTGTTTGTCCTTAATCTGAATACCCCAGTCCAATGAGCACATCGGGCATATTAATTGGCAAACAATATTAACTATGTCCTTTTATCCTTGGATCTTTATACAGAGCTAATTAGGAACAGTAAGTGGTTTTGTAGGCAGTTTAGCTCCCCAGGAATAGTTAGTAACACTGTTAGGAATTCTAATTACTGATGTGCATCAGTCTTGGGAAATTTCCCCTTTTGGCCTATTAAATTGTAAGCACACTCTCTCTCCTGTTATTCTCTTTATTATCCACAGACTTCCAAGAAAAACATTGGTATGCTACACTGTAATCGTTGGCTATCTTACCTGTTGGTTGTCAAGGTTCATCAGTGTAAGGCTGCTTGTTGAAACAGTCAGTTTTATATTCATTCCTGAAAACTGCAGATTGCTTTTGCCAAGAACCGTTGTCAGGAACTTAACAGGAGCCTTTAAAAACAACAAAACACCACTCTAAGTTACCGGTGTGTAACACCTCCTCTCTGTTATTTTATATGAACCAAAGAAGCTGGAATGGTTGAATGGTAGGACGTGACCAAAGCTTGGTTCTTCATGTGGCACGTGGAAATGGAAGCACACGTGTCAGAAGCCAGCACACCAACACATGCTGCCTGAAAGGAACATCTTGGCCCAGATTCAAGATGATGCTATTCTATGAACACTGTAGTAGTTCACCAAACTTAGAGTTTTCTGCTCTTATGAAAAACGGTGGTTTGACTACAGAAAAGAAAAAGACTCGATATTTTCCAACTGGCATTCCTTACTTAGCATATAGATATCAAATTAGTGTGTCTTTGCCGTATTATATTAGAATGTTGGATATTAAAGAAAATTACTATTTGAGTCATTCACTTGAGTTTTATATCATTGCATGAATTTTGGCTTGAGATTAGGTCAAAATTTCCAACAATTTCTGAAATGGCCCTAGACATATTTCTGCTGCTTGGTACTATGTATTTATATGAAGTTCTCAGCATGGACATCACAAAATCAAATGCTGATCAAATCTGAAGCATGTATAATATGATCTAAATCCTGCATTATCAAATATCTAGCCCAAATTTAATTCTTTAATATAAAAACAAAAAGCACATTTTTCTCATTCATATGCAAATTCACTTTTTACCATTTAGAAATGTTTTCGTAACTTACATGTGTACCAGACAATTTTTATTTAGTATTATCCTTGCATATGTGTTTATATGTGGGCATGTGCATGTCACATACATATGTGGAGGTAAAAGAATGACTTGATTCTATCCCTCCATCATATGACCCAGGGATAGAATCTAAGTAATCAGGTTTTATTGTTGCTGTTTGGTTTTTTTTAATGTGACAAGTGCTTTTACATTCTAAGTGATCTCTCCACCCCAGAGAATTGCTTTAAAATAAATCTATTTATGAATTTGCTATCAATAAATATTTGGTTTGTATACTTATGACTCTATAGCTGGGGTCATGTAAATTCTCAGGCTGGGAAGTTAATTCAGCCTGGGAAAGTACAAACTCAAGTTCCACCCTCCAAACACACACACACACACACACACACACACACACACACACAGAGAGAGAGAGAGAGAGAGAGAGAGAGAGAGAGAGAGAGAGAGAGATTGTGTGTGCTTGTAATTTTCACACTGGGGAAGCAGAGGCAGATAGATTTTCTTGGATTTACTGGCCAGCTAGCCTAACCTACTTGGCAAGTACAAGGCAGTGAAAGGCCCCATCTCCAAAATAAATAATAAAGAAAGAAAGGTAGAGGGAGACCAAGCCCCCACATGAGCATACATACACACCCATACGTACGCTCAAATATGCACACACATACATAAAAAAGCAAAAGGGGGTCACAAATGAAAACAATTAAAGAAACCCAAGAATAAAATGATCACTCCGATACCATTTTTGCCATCGTTAAAAGGACAGAAAGCAAGAAGCTCATGTAAATATTCACCTTTCGTTTTTTAATGGCTCCATGGGCCCCGGGGACAGCTTCACACAGGCGGCTTATTGCTTCCCTAAAGACAGAAACCATAGAGAGTCTTAACATTCTACCTGTAGTCTGTAAGTGATCAAGAACAGTATTCAGAGTGTACAGATGGGATAACGATGTGGCTGACATTAATGGCTTTCTCTTAGACCCACACTACAAGGTGTCATGCCTGGTTTTTCTGTAGTTCAAACCCAGAAAAAATTAGCAACACTCTAATGCTGAAGAATTGTCTTACAGGGAGTTCTGTAACTTGCTTTATTGACCTTTTTTTTTTCCTTTTGGACTTTCAGATTTATTTCATTGTGTTGTCAATTTTTAACAAGCAGGGGAAAGCTAACCATTCTTTTCTTGAAATACATCACAATTCTACCCTGAGCAAAAATCCTCACCATAGCGTTGTGAATAGAGGTCGTACTATGTCACCACTAACGGCAATTAAATATGAATGAGTCTGACAGTAGAGGAAGCTTATAAGGGATGGGAAAAGCACTGAACTTCAAGGTGGTCCCAAATGGAGCTCTATTGACTCAGCTACTCCTGCAAGCCATTGAACTTTCATGCAATTTCACAGAGCAGAAGAAAATCAATATCAAGTTCTCTCCCGTGCTTATTTTCTGACCTTACTGTATACTATACTTCCTGGGGAACAGACACCACTATTAATAAATAAGGGTTGCTGGGTAATAGAGGTTCTGAAGGAGTAGGCACTCTCCTCCCCGGAAAGGCAATTATGATGAGAAGCTTCTGGTCCAGGATTGAGCATTCTTACCTGACCAGACTTTCACTATATGATGCTTGCCTGTTCACAACCAAAGGGAAAAGATCACTGTTAAAAGGAACAAACCACATCTACACATTCATACGATGGTGTATTATAGCTTTTTAATATATTCTCTGCTAAGTCACAGAATGGGAGGGGCCATCAGAGCAACACTGCAGACATGCTTCTAAAAAGCCACAGTTGGGACAGGTTGGAGTTCAGTGTCCTAGAGACTGCTCTGCAGAAGTAGGCAGAACTTCCCAGGATTCTGGGTATCATTTCTTATAACATGTTCTAGCTCAAAATCTCTATTTTTTTCCCAAGGTGTTATCTTCCCCTTCCGATAACTGCTTACGTTTCTAACTTGCCCAAGGAAGGCACTGTTCTCTGGTTTAGTATATTCTCTTGGGAGGACATGTTTTTTTTTTTCCCCAACATTCCAACCTTTGTTCTCTGATTTAACAGAAGGATAGTGCAGAAGGATGGACTTTTTCGTTTGGTTGGTTGTTTGATAGTCATTTAAATGATCACTTGAGTTGATGAGATTCTTTTCATTGATCCAAATTGACCTCTAGTACTGCAAAAATAACTCATGTAGGCTCCTCACTGTGTTGATAGGATTCAATAGAGTATTATAAGAAATGGAGGACCGGCTGCTCCCCGGGAACCAATGAGAGTGCTGGGTAAGTGGTTTGAAACAACAATAGAAGCAGTGATGGATGTTGATGCTGCTACATACAGTAATTGCTAATTAATGTTAGAAGTTGCTGCCTTTATATAATACCTTGTAGTTTCACAAAGTGCTTTCCCAAACACTCTGATTCTCATGCATATTCTAGTATAGTCTAGTGAGATTAGCATTGTGAACCTGACTTGAAGGGAATGGTCCCTCTCACAAGGCAAACCATACTGGCAGAGTGGGCACTGGAATGACAGATACAGAAGCAGGAGCAAAGACAAGAAGAAGACATCTAGTGCTGGATGCAGGGAGCTCGCACATGTGACAGTGCTGGAGGCCGGTGTGGGAAACAGCAGTGAACACTGAGAGACAGATTAGTAGTTCACGGGCTGGAGCGATGGCTCGGCCGTTAAAGGCTAGGCTCACAACCAAAAATATAAGATTATCAGTTCAGAACGATTTGTTAAAGGCAAGATAGCAAATGTGTTACTGTTTAGCTCCAACAAAAAGCAGCCTGAGACAATATATAAACAACTGAACTCGCCTGTGTGCCAATAACATTTTATTTTTAGGAATAAGGGCTGTACAGAGCTGGTAGATGGGCCAGCCAGAGCCGGCTCATGGGCCATAGTAGCCATCCCCTGAAATAAGTCATTTACACAGCACCAGAAAAGTTTAGTCTTAAAAAAAACAAAGCAGTGTATGGTAGCTTCATATTCTAAGCACTCAGGGGACTATGACAGGAGGATCTTGAATTCTAGGCCAGCCTGAGCTACATAGCAAAACACTGTGTCAAATAACCAAAAGGGGTGTGTGTGTGTGTGTGTTCATATTCATTCTGATTTTAAAATTGAAAATGAAAAACTACAAGATATCTCATGCACATTTAAATTAGAAAACAAGAAAATACATAATCAGTTTTTATGAAAATGAGAAATTTGAGTAACATATTTATCCATTGTTAAGGACATACCCATTCTAAGGAGTAATTTGATAAAATGTGACAAATATTGGGCCTTTTCAGTGACTCAGGAAAGACATTTACTACCTAGTGCTATGCCCTGAGTTCAACCCCTGGGATCCAAAGGTTGGAAGTAAAGAACTGACTCGTGCAAGTTATTCTCTGATGCCCAGGAGAATACTATGGCATACGTGTCCTTACACACAAATGCATAATAAATAATAATAAATGTAAAACATTTTAAAATAACAAACATAAAGTCTACCAAGAATTTGATGGGAGAGGACATGATTGAAATAGTTGACTACTCTGTGAACATAACAAACATTTCCATTTTAGTGTGAAAACTCTGACTCACAGTTAAGTGACAGATAAAATGTAAAGGCTAGATACAGTGATTTCAGATGTTACATGTGGGAACTACAGAAATACAGAGGAGCTCTATAGAAAGTAGTAGAAAAAGGTAGATGTTCAAATCTGACATGCTGGTGACATTCCGACATTCGAATATGACATGCTGATGACATTCAGACATTCAAATGTGACATGCAGGTTACATCCATCCTACCCAAACTGCTCTACAGAAAGCACTTGTGAGTTATGTGGCTGTGCTTTCAGCCTGTGAGCCCGGCACTTGGTCACTGAGACAGAAGGGTGGAAGGTCACAGTCAGCCTGGGCTACATAGCCACATCATCTCCAAAAATCCAAAATAAGCTTATAAACACTAACTCAGGTTGTTTGCTGGTGTTTGTGGCTTGTTATTTATTATTTCTCTTTCTATTAAATGTTTATTATTTATTTTCTATGGGCATGTGTGTGCCTGAATATGTATGTATACCATATATGTGCACAAGTTCACAGTGGTCAGAAGGATGCATCAGATCCTCTGGAAGTGGAGTTACAGGCAGTTATGAGGTGCCATGTGGGTGCTAGATCTGAACCCAGATCTTCTAAAAAAGCAGTAAGAGCTCTTAACCAGTTAAGCCATCTCTCTAGGCTTGGCTCATTATTTCTTACTTCTGATTCTATTGTATCTAAATATAAACAACGTAAATAATGTTTTACTTCCATATGAAGTTGGTTGGATAAACAATCTTTTTAAAACGTTTTTGCTGGTTGTTACATGTTTTGTCATTTGTTGAGACAAGGTCTCACTATGTAGCTCGGGCTGGCTCTGAGTTCCTGGCTCTCCACCATGCTGGGGTTAATGAACTGACTTCCTTAGCCAGGGTGGCTTTGCTGGTCCCTCTCTGATCTGGTCTGTGTACATCAGCAACTTCGGTCCCAAGACCATTTCAAGGCAAGTATTTGGCTCCGTCTTGTAAAGAGGAATCTGAACTTGAACAAATTTATATTTTACCATCTTCTAATAAGGCAGCAAATTATACCAGAGACAGGGAACAAATCTGAGCCCACACTTAGCAGGGAGGAAACAGGAGAAGGGAGCCTCCAGCTCTGGGGCTGGGGCAGCATGTGTTGGTTGTTCCTTCTTGCAAATTCCCCCAACAGAGAGATGGGACCACACTGGGACAACCTTTACAGCAGAAAGGCTGTGAGAAACTGTTAAGAGAAAATGGCTGCAGAGGTCCTCTCAGTACAGACTGTCAAGGTTGACTGTCGGTCTCCCAGCCCTGGCAGGTGTATTTGTACAAGGTGCAAATCATGTGACATCGTCCAGGTGAGGTTCCTGAGACTTCTTAGAGAGCAAAGGTCTCTGGCTATCACTTTTCTCAAAAGAGTAGGGAGCCTGTGTCTGTGCCTGTAAGCTTGTTTTCAGAAATACTTCGTTGTGGATGTGTGTGATGATGGCACCTACATACAATTTCAGGACTCATGAAGCAGAAGCAGGGGAATTCCTGAAAGTTCAAAGCCAGCCTGGGCTCTCCCTCTCCCCCCCCACACACACACACAGACACAAACACACAGAGATACATATACACACACCTACACACACACACACAACTTGGATTTGAGACTCTAAAATGAGCCATGGGCTGTCTCTCCCTAAGCAGACCTGTTGTGCAAACTATTCAATTTTAAAAGATCTGTTTCCCACCTTGGCCTCCCAGAAACCATTTTAGAAACTGCTTCCAGATCATCTCTCCCATATCTGTTTTATTTGCCGATATCTATGTTGACTTATCCAGAGTCTCAGTCACGGGATATGAAGGCGGCTGCGTTGGCTGCATGTTGTTGCCTTTTCCACAAAGATCTTTTCTGTCCCTGAGACGGGACCAAGAAATTAACTGAAACACTGTCAAGGACAAGCATGACTCTTGTTACTTTGGGAGCCTCAGCCGCATCCCAAGCCCAAGGCACCAACTGTAGACAGGCAGAGGGGTCAGGAAGGGATATCTCCCAGGGCCCAGAGTGCCAGGCTTCATCAGCCTGCATACCCAGCCAGCTTTTCTGCATAGGCCTTTTGGAGTTTGTGGACACACACACACACACACACAGAGAGAGAGAGGGGGGGGGGGGGGGGAGGGGGAAAGCCAAGGAGGGAGAGAGAGAGAAAGAGAGAGAATATGAAACTCTGAGTGAGAGAGAG
>NW_021619961.1:465019-535539 GCF_004785775.1 Grammomys surdaster
AGAGAGAGAGAGCCTGATTCTGACCACAGCATCAACAGTGGTCACTTTGTTCATTTACTCTCCACGTGAGAGGGAAAGACGGAGTAGCCTGATGTAAGCAAAAGAGCACACAGCTGAAAGTTTACTGTTGAGGCTGCAAAACCCCGCCCACGCAGGAGACAAAAAAAAAAAAGAAATTTTGCCTATCTCCGCAAAGTCCTAACTAATCATCCAAACAAAGCCATCTTTCTTTACAGACCCTGACCACTGCAGGATTTCAGTTAGTTTTTTCCTATGTCTTTAGCCCTTAAACAGTTGTCCTCCTGTTGCCTAGCAGTTTCCCTGCCTGCCTTTCAAGTTTGGGAGACAGCAGCATAGTCCCAGATACTGCCGCACGTTCTGTGGGGGAGGTGCCACCGAGCAAAGCTTTTGCCTAGTGAAAATGCACTTTTTCAGTAAATAAGAAATCCATTAGTATGGGAAACCCAGGTAACAAGTCCAGTAGGAATCAAGGTTCTTCACCTTCCCCTGTAGAGAGACGTAGACTGTCTACTCGTCCCTACGCACCTCAGTTTTGTTTAGGCGAAGAGACATGAGACTCAAATTTCAATCATAGAAAGAGGCTTTCCAGATTATTGTCAAAAATTCTTAAGAGAAATAGAATTGCCTGTAATTCCCAGGGGCATTCCCTGCCTTTGCTTGCCTGCGTGGATCCCTAAACAATGACTGGCTGTCTCCCTACAGCGGCGACAGACTTCACAGACTTCATGCGATGATGCTCGCATCCGTGCCTCCTTAAGCTATAGGGATCGTCCTGGGGAAATCTTTTCTTACAAAACATCAAGACTTGGTGACTTATGTGTTCGTTCATTTTTGTTCAGCTTGGTAAAAAGAAAGACTGGCCGTGAAAAGCCCTCAGACAGGACACTTTAGACCGGAGCTCGCCTTCACGCGATAAGAACACAATGACTGCAGTCAGGGCCACAGACTGGGGAAACAGTGAAAGGCTTCACACTCCCTCTGAGCTGTTATCAACGGGCATCGCCAGTGCCCAAGGAAGGTACCCAGCTCTTAAAATACACCCTTTCACTTTAGAAGCTGGCCTCTCTGGTCTCTGCACAGTCAAATAAAGCCTTTCAGTGTGCCTAGCATTTACTTACAGTGACTTATCACCCCATTCTGTCTGCTTAAATTGAATTATGCTTAAAATCTGACCCCAAAGCTCTTTGGCAACCTGACCCAGCTCATTGTACATGGGTTGCTCTTTCTACTCTGGGCTTTCTTTAGGCTCCGATGCAAATATACACCCATGAATCACACTAGAACTCGGTGGAAAATTATTCTATCCTAACATGTTTCCCCAAGTCTCTCAAACTGATAGAATACCTATGATTTCCGGCACCCCTTCACCATGATTTCTTGTAAGAGAGACGTGTGATTCAATATTTGAACACATACCCACAGACTGGTGGCTCACGTGGTTTGCAAATGGTTAAACCTTGTGAACATGGCGATAAAGAAATAGGACTTGTTCAAACAAAAAATTGTCAATCCAAGAGTTTTCCTTTACTTTGGGATATCCTGGGCTTCCTTTAAACAAGTCTGCTGTACATAAAATATGTAAAGTATTATAAATCTTTGGGTTTTGGAGTTAAAGGTTGCGTTGACTTGCTGTGTGGCTGTCAGCAGCACATTTCCTGGGCTCTAGGTGTTTTGGGTGTCAAAGTACTGGCCTTGCATGTAGGAGGCACAGATTTGGTTCCTAGCTCTGCAGAAAGGGAGGAAGGCAAGAGCTTATTTTTTAAAAGTAAGGTCAGTTAATTCAGCCAGCCACTTCGTTTATCCCAATTCATTATAAATGATGAGTATGTGCTTCTAAAAATTCGGCCTATCTTCAAAGAAGAGTTGGCCCCGATTAATCTCACTTTGAACAGCTATGCATAGAGATGTCTGAATATTTAGAGATACTAACTGATGGAATGGATGCATAGCTTCTGTTAACATCTTCCCTTTCAAAGAATGAGCTCTCCTGAGCACAGTTGGCATATCTGCCATGGATATCATGTTCGTGTCATGTGGACGTCATGTGGGAGTGCCATCATTTCAACGTGTACGTTAGCCCTGCGAGGAGTCGCTGACTGGTCTGGCTAGTGAAGTCCACAACAGTGAAGGGTGGAGAACAATCTTGATCTGCAGATCTGCTAAGAGTTCATACCATAGCCAAGACTGAGCTGAGAAGGGCTGAGTAGCCCACTGGTCGCTGGTTCAAGTGCAGATGTCAGGAGCTATTCTTAGAGACACTGGCTTTGCACATCTGGGCTGGGGCCTAGCAATCTGCAGCTTAAAAAGCTGTGCAAGTGGCTTCAAAGTACATCTCATGGCCCGGCTGATGAAACCTTTCCTTGGCCACATGCACAGGGTGACTGTCTTGCCCTCCAGTTTTGACCAAATGGCAGTGTTTGTGGGTATGAAGGAATTAGGACACCTGTCCAGAGGCTGGGGTAGGGAGGGCTGTACTGTCTGTATATTTAATGATAGTCCATTGTGGAGAACATTTGTTTTCACCTCAGTTACCCTGTAATCTAGGACAGATACTTGGCATGGTTCTCCATCTTGCTTTCCCCAGCCTGCTCAGGGAGAGGGATTTTTTTTTAGGTCTGAACCTTTTTGGTCTCATCACCCTGTCACACACAGATGGTGACAATGACCTGAATTCTCTCTTTTACCCAGCATCCTAGGGGCAGAGAGGCCTTCATCTGCCCCTCCAAATGCTTGCAGGCTCCCAGCCTTGGCTGCGCAGAGCAGAAACACCAGAAAGTGTTAGCATACATTGCAGACATCTCAACTTCTGGCATTCTCATTTAGTTAGTGCAGGCTAGACCTTAGATCCTGTGAGGGTTTTTGTTTGATTCTTTGTATCTGGACAGGGTCTTAAGGAGCCAAGGCTGCGTTCAAACTTGCTATAGCTGAGGATAAACTTGAATTCCTAATGTTCCTGCCTAAGTTTCTGTAGTATGGGTCTACAAGTTTCCAACCTTCTTGTAAGTACTTCTAACTGAGCCTTAGCTGAGCAGTGTTCAAGAGCAGCAGTCTACAAATCTTTTCTGAAAAAGTCTAGATGGTAAGTATTTTAGGCTTCTCAAAGCCATACAGTCTGTCACAATTCTGCTAGTATGGCTTTAGTAAAGCCATAAGCAATATACAAAGTGTATAAAGGCACAAACAACATGTAAACAAACAGGCATGGTTGCAATGCCAACAGCACTCATGGACACTGCTATTTAAATTTAATTTCTACATAGCACAAAATACTTTTCTTTTGATTTCTTTTAAGCTAGTTAAAAGTATTCGAGGCACTCTGGGCTGACAAGGTGACAAGATAAAAATCAGGCAGGAGGTTGACTTTAGCTGACAAAAGTCAGAACAGAATGCTGTATTCCCTGGAACTAGAATTATGAGTGGTTATGTGGTGACAGTGACCTGTATGGATGCTGGGAGCCAAATCCATGTCCTTTACTTGAGAAACAAGTGTTCTTAATCACGGAGCCATGTTTGCATTTCTCATTCTGTTGTTTGTTTGTTTTGTGGATTGACAGAGAAGGAAACTTTTGGGGGGAAGGATGGGCTTTAGCATCAACTAACCTTCATTAAGCTATACCACATCTGTTAAAAAATAAGGGTTTTCTATGTGACATACAATCTAACTGGTGACCTCATTTTCAAATCACCGAATAGGCAGCATCCTTTGCATCTGAGTCTCAAAGAATGGTCCCCAAACCAGTAGTACAGTGTCACCCAGGACCTTAGACCTACAAAGGCCGGAGTCAAAATTTCCAGGGGCATGCTCCAACTTTCCGTTTCTAACAAACCCTTTTATGTGGACAGATGGTGGTAGCTCATGCCTTTAATACCAGCACTTGGAAGTCAGAGGCAGGCAGGTCTCTGAGTTCAAGACTAGCCTGAATGACAGAGAATGTGTGTCTAAGGCTACTCTCTTTAGTTGGGATGAGAAAAGAACAGTAAATACTCTTGGCTGCAGACCTACAAACCTTATAAAGATGTTTTAGAGTGAGCTCACAGTCACAGTATCAAAAAGCAATCAATATTTACTGATAGCTAAAACGAGCATGGCCGCCATTGGCTCATACATTTGAATGCTCGGTCCCTAGTTGGTGGAACTCTTTGGCAGGATTAGGAGGTGTAGTCTTGTTGGAGGAGGTGAGTCACTGAGGGTGGGCTCTGAGGTTTCAAAAGCTCATACTAGGCCCGGTGTCTCACTCTCTGCCTCCAACTTGAGGATCAAACTCAAGCTGTCAGCTACTGCTCCAGCATCATGGCTGTCTGCCTGGTGCCATGCTCCCTGCCATGGTCATGGGCTAATCTTCTGAAACTGTATGCAAGCCCCCAATTAATTGTCTTCTTTTATAAGTTTCCTTGCCCATCCTGTCTCTTCACAACAATAAAATAGCAACTAAGACATCTATGTACCATATGGGTGGCCCCACACTAAGGGAGAGCCCTCAAACCCAAGGATAGTAGATAACAAAGCGCCTTAATAGGTCCAAATAGGAACTCAGGGAGCTTTCCATGGGCCTCAGTGGCTAAACCCACACTTTGTTTGCCCAGATCCAGGGGTTAAATCCACAGCAAAATTCACACAGAAGTTGTTTCTGAAGGACTGAAGTCAAAGCATCAAAGTTTTCAAGACAGCAAGTCGAACTTGCAGACTCACTGTTCTAGAACTATAAAATGGCAGCTCTCCATTTCTCTCAGAGAACTCTCTGTAATTGGTGCTCTTCACTGTGAGCCATTACCTCCTAGCTGCCCCTTGAGCAACAAAGTAGGCGAATCCTGTGCTGTTGGCTTAGCATAGCTGGTCACATTCTCAAATATGAATTATAAATGCATGGAGGGAAAGGGCCATGACACACAGGGGTAGAGGCCTTTCACCTTGGGGCCTTGGGATTATTATGTTCCATGATGGTGAACCAAATGTGGATTGGTAGTTTGAATGAGAATGACCCCCATGGGCTCATATATTTGAATGTTTGGTCCATAGTTAGTAGAACTGTTTAGAAAGGATTGGAAGATGTGGCCTTGTTGGAGGAAGTGTGTCACTGGAGGCTGGCTTTGAGGTTTCAAAAGCTCACACCAGGCCCAGTCTCATTCTCCCTGAGGTATAAATTGAGGGTAAGATGTGAGACCTCAGCCATTGTTCCTTTCTGCTTACTGTCTTGCTCCCTGTCATGATGGCCATGGACTCTGAAACTCTAAGCAAGCCCCCAATCAAATCCTTCCTTTTGTAATAAGTTCATGGTCATGATATTTCTTCACATCAATAGCACAGTAACTAAGACACATAGCCTCTGCAACTTCCCTTATACTCAAACTATCAAGTTCTGATCTTCAGGATGAAAGCCAAGCTTTGTCCCCAGATCTGCCTCTTGGGTTTACCCTGGTGCATCTGAACCTTCACTGCCAGGCAGGTTTTCAACCAGACCTGGACGACGAGGCACCCTGAGGAAAATGAAGGCTGGTTCTTTTGTCATTATGTGGATAGTTAATCCAGGGGAAGAATCTGGACTTCAAGTACTAATAATGACACAATTTCTGATTTGTCTTAGTGTTTTTCAATCTAGGGCAAACTGAGGTCTTTCGTTTAACTGTTTTTTTGTTGTCGTTGTTGTTGTTGTTTGTTTTGTTTTCCCAAGGAAGGCATTTTTGTGGAGGAGATCAAATGGTCAGACCATCTGCCACATGCTTTTCAGTTTCCCCTTCTCTCCTTTCCATTTCTTTCTGATTTCCAGGTATTTGGAAGACAAATGTGACTGTGTGCTTTTGATCCTTAATAATCTTGTTTCTCTGTACCAGCAGGAAATGCTAGCTTCCTTACCTTTTCTTGTGAATCTTCTCTTTCTAACAACTAAGATCTGGGCCAGCATCAGGGCTGGAGGCCCCAGGATAAGAATTAGGAGAGAGAGAATGGAGAGATGGCTCAGTGGTTAAGGACAATGGCTGCTCTTTCACAGGACTCTGGTTCTATTCCAAGCACCTACATGGTAGTTCACAACTATCTGTATCTCCAGTCCCAAGGGATCTGAGTTCCTCCACTAGCACAAGGTGTTGCACATGAGACACAGACACAGACATCAAGACAAAGAAAAACAAGAAAAGAAGGCAAAAAATAAAGAAGAAAAGAGAAGAGTAAGCCCTCAAGAGCCAAAGAGGGGGTTGATGCTACAGACAAGAGGAGCCAATTTCTTATTCTAATCTTATGAGAGGAATAAACCACTGACTGGTTCAGGGGCTCAACAGGACTTCAAGATGCCCATTTGACTGACTGGATGAGTCTAATGTCCATGGGAGCAAGGGACCTAACAGAAAGATTCTGGACTCAGATAAAATATTCCCATGCAAGCGATACACTGGGTAAGTCTATTACTGTATGCTAATTCCCAAGCTCATATCCACATGAAGAATATCTCAACACGACCTGCATTTTCAGAGAAATTTCTCAAAAATGTTGGCATTATTTTCAGCAAAATGTGAGCTCTTCTGGAGGAAAATATAAAAATATTTTTCAAACTTTTTTTTTTTTGACACAGGGTCTCACCATGTAGACCAGGCTAGCCTTCAATTCACAGAGACTAGATTGCCTCTCCAGTGCTGGGATTATCAGGTTTGTTGTTGGTAGTGGTGATGATGATGGTGATGCTTTCTTTCTTTCACTTTGGTTTGTCTGTCTGCCTGTCTGTCTGTCTGTCTGTCTATTTGTTTTGGTAGTGCTGGGAATCAAATTCAGGGTCTTATACCTATTAGACCGAATAGGAACCAGCTCTTAGAATGTGTGTGTGTGTGTGTGTGTGTGTGTGTGTGTGTGCTTTAAGTAATGATTGACTAGTAAGTAAGAATATAAACTATACTATTCAGGGTACATTACCAATACAAATCAAAAACTTTTCAAACATTTAAACTATTTGAACTAGTCAAGACGACAGAGACAGAAAACAGAGAAGTAGTTGGCAGAGACTGTGGGAGTTGAGAGGAAGCCAGCCGGGAGTTAGTGTTTAATGGGTACAGGATGTTGGTCTGAGGAGATGAATACATTCTGGGGGTGGATGCTGGTGATGATTATACAGCAGGGTGAATCAAGATACATTTCCTGAACTAAAAAAAAAAAAAAACAGCTAAAATAGTGCATTTGTTTTATATATTTAACTACAATAAAAAAATTGGAACTCTAGGAAAAATTTTAGTGTGGTAGAGATATTACATAATATATTTATATTTCTGTAATCTCATGTGTAGAAGAAAAGGCTTGGAAAGATATTCTGAACACAAAATGACAGATATCACCTGGGTGGAATTCTAAGCTGTCTTTCCTTTCATGTGTTTCTTAATGTTCTAATAACTATTCAGTATCTGTATAACTAGAAACAATAACGTTTGGAAGCGCTCTGCTTACAGGTCGATCTCCTAAGCCCTATGGTTAGAGCAACAGAACCAGTTGTAACCCGCAAGCACACTGTGTAGTTACATCCCTTGAATCGTCTGGTTCCCACCTCAAATGTTAAGCTCTGCATGAGCAGGCCCCCGTCTTACTCGCACGGGACCCATAATGCTTAAGCAGTTTCAAGCACTAAGTAGGCTCTTTACAAATACCCCAGGGAAGCAAGGAGTCTGGGTATAAACACACAGGTGAACAGAAATCAAGTTCTTTCTGTCCCCACCTGGGGCTCCTGCTTCCATAACAAATACCGAAACTGAGAAATTTATGAATTTCTCGTCAGAAGATACTTCTTTAGGTCTTGGGAGCTGGGAAGTCCAAGGTGAAGGCACCAGCTGACTCAGTGTTTGGCAATGTCTCCTTTCATAGAACAGAACCCCTTGTTGTATTTTCACGTGGAAGAAGGGGCGGGTAGCTCCCTGTATCTCTTTGAAAAGAGCATTAATTCTGGCAGCTGTAGGAATGATTACAGGAAGGGTTTCTCAGGTGCCAGGTCCTCTAAATGAAGCCTAAATAGGTTAACTGGGTAGAAAGTAGTCTAGAGGGGCTGGAGAGATGGCTCAGTGGTTAAGAGCACTGACTGAACTTCCAGAGGTCCTGAGTTCAAATCCCAGCAACCACATGGTGGCTCACAACCATCTGTAATGAGATTTGATGCCCTCTTCTGGTGTGTCTGAAGACAGCTACAGTGTATTCATATATAATAAATAAATAAATTTTTTTTTTTAAAAAAAGAAAGTAGTCTAGAATCTATGTCATTTAGAGGATGGCCCAAAGGACATAGGAATGTGAAAAGCAAGGTATGAACAAGGGGAAATTCTGAAACTACCTCTCCTGGACACTGGAACTGCAGCCAGGCAGGAGCACACATTTAGTCAACGAATATCCACCAAGCCTCTTCTGTGGTTCAGGGACTAAGGTAGGTGTCATGAACATAATTATTTGTCATTTGCTTGGCATCTCACAAAAGATGATAAGATCTCGCCTGATGCCACTAACTTCTGTGTTCTGTGCTGTTGTATGCTTGTTTCTGTGTTCTGTGCTGTTGTATGCTTGTTTCTGTGTTCTGTGCTGTTGTGTGCTTGTTTTGTTTCTGTGTTCTGTGCTGTTGTATGCTTGTTTCTGTGTTCTGTGCTGTGGTATGCTTGTTTTGTTTCTGTGTTCTGTGCTGTTGTATGTTTGTTTCTGTGTTCTGTGCTGTGGTATGCTTGTTTTGTTTCTGTGTTCTGTGCTGTTGGATGCTTGTTTCTGTGTTCTGTGCTGTTGTATGCTTGTTTCTGTGTTCTGTGCTGTTGTATGCTTGTTTGTTACAGCACTTGAGAGACTGGACATCTCTACTTTCAGCTCCTTTTTTTTTCTCTTTACTTCCTGTGACATTTGTGCAGCTACGATCACTAAGCATGGTTCTAAATGGGATACCAATGATGGGTGAGGAGAAATTTGGAAAGGCAGAATTGAATGCTTCCTAAGACAGAGCCTGTCTACATGCCCTCCACTGCATTTCCTGGAAGCCTGGGAATATATGGGTCATTTTGTTATATCAAAAACCTATTTGGGTCTGAATAACCTAAGAATATTTTGAGATAAAGTTTTTTTTTAAACCACAGCACAGGAATTAACACATTATTGTATTCTACAAGTCTCCTAGATGGGGAGGTCTTTTTCCTTAGGCTTCAGGATAACAGGACCTTTCTGTGTCTAGAACTGCATGGGGTGAGCATCAGGAAAGGTTATTCCTTCTCGATAATGTAACATTCACCTTTAAATAGGAGGCTCACAGTCACAGATCCAGATGGGAGCTGTGGCAAGCCTCTGAGGTACACTTGGCATCCTGTCCAACAGATGCTGAACCCTCATCCTGAACCGTCTATCAATCCATTCCCTCCCTCACCTCATCTCCCTCCCCGCACAGCTTTCCCGGCAGCTGGTGTCACTTAGCTCTCCTTGTTTTAAAGTTAACCCTAACAACAAAGCACGCCTTGTACTGGTGTTCCAGACTTGAGTCCAACATTACAAGGACTCTGGTTTCTTAAACTAAACTACATGGAGTGATTCTGTGTAGAGGTCCACCCACGTCATTGTACAAAAGGGGGTGGGGAGGGGCTACACAGACAGGTTCTTGTGTCAGAGCCTAGATGAACAGGGTAGCCTGGCCTGGATGATGTTGAAAGTTCTTGCATGGTCTTATTTTGTGAGATCTCACTGATGTGTTGGAGACACTTAATGCCTTAATTCTAGGCACACCTTTAAACACTTTGGTACATGAAAAAAATGGTTATTTCTGTAGACTGAACCACAAACCACTTTGTAAGTCTTCATATATAACACCAATACTTTCCTACACATGTCTGAAGCTTTTGCGCAAGGAGATAAAGCCATTCGTCAAGGTCAGTGGGGCATCCCTCCCCTCTAGTCACACTGGTGACTTTGCAGACTTCATAAGAGACCAGCGGTAGACTTTAAACTGAAGCCCCTTAAAGGCCCTCCAGTTTTAATCTCTTACCTTGTAACTTGTGTTCTCATTCCAAAATCCAGGGACCTCATTGATTGCAGCACTTCAATGCAGCCCATGTACTAGAAAAAAAATAAAGAAGTAGGTCACAGATATAGAAGATACAGAAGCAGCCCCTTTGAGCTGCACAGTGACTTCCTGGGCAACATCCATGTTGGCTCCAGAGAGCAGCTACGTGTGAGCATATCACATGTGTCCGTATCTCTGAACACCAATGTGCACATACATCCCTTTGGCTATAAAAACAGCAGCTTACTACAAACTAAATACAAACTCAGGCGTTGGGAATGCAGATGACAGGAATGATCCTAGGCTCAGAGGTTGGGAGTGTGGATCTGAGATCTTCACACTGTGTATGGTGCAGACTCACATACTAGCCTTGCCACATCTTCACTTTAAAGTCCGAGCTAGTGACCAAACTTTTCCACATTGGTTTTTGTCCTTGGTAAAAATGAAAATTCAATTAGCATTGCTGTGAGAGCTAAATTGTTTCACATATGGAAAGCTTTTAGGACAACGCTTAGTAGGCATAACTGTACAAATGTCAGAGGAAGCAAAAATAAACAGGAAACTAATAACACAGGACTCTCCAATCTCCTAAGTGCCGGAACAAGCATGTAATTGCACAAAAGACAGAATTTAGTAACATTAAGAAGGCCTTGTCATCTTTTGTAAGATCACTGTAGTTAAAAGAAAAAAAAAGAAAAGAGAAAGAAAGGAAGGAAATAAAGAAAAAGAAAAAAAGGAAGGAAGGAGGAAGAAAAGAAGGAAGGAAAGGAAGGAAGGGAAGGAGAGAGGGGGAGAGAGGGAGAGAAAGAAAGGAGGAAAGGAGGAAAGGAGGAAAGAAGGAAAGAAAGAAAGAAAGAAAGAAAGAAAGAAAGAAAGAAAGAAAGAAAGAAAAGCACACCCCCAAAAACAGGGCTTTGGTAGGCTTAGCTTGAACAGGGAGTACTGGAAAAGAAGTTGTGACTTTTAAAGCAAAGGGAGCCAAATCAGGGATGAGGGTAAAGAGGCTTGAGTCAGTGTGAAGGCGGGTAACAGTGAGAATGTGTAGTAGGATGCTCCCTGAGAGAGGGAAGTAATGCTGGTCCACTCAGAGGAGGGATGGTACCGATGAGGAGGAGACAGATTCAAGTGACATCACAGAAAGACCTAGATAGCACTTGGCAGTTTAATCTGCTACATATAGTACAAAGTAGAGTGAGTCAAGGATAACAGTCTCTTGCAGCCAGGGCACAGAGGAACCAGGAACGTCATTAACACGGCCAGAAGGGCCAGGAAAAGAAGGTTGGGAATTGTTTTGGCACCCACTGACTGCAAGACACTGGTTGGAGAGCCAGGAAGTAACAGGCTGACAGCTGACAAAGGAATTCAGTGTCCCTAAGAGGATAAAGCAGGACAAAGCAAAGGGAGGGACAAGAGGAGGACACAGTCACAGCTTTCTAAGCGTCTTTGCAGGTGAGGCTGTGGGATCCTCAGAGCAGCCATTGACTCTGGAGAGGCAACACTGAAAATTGCCTTGGAACACTATGAATGCCACGTGGTGTGGATGAAAGGGCTCTCAGGTCCACAGAACTTGGATGCTTCCTGTTTTGCTCTCCTTCGGAAGCTATCCAGCCTCCCTTGGTGATAGGAAGAGAAGGGGGCACTCCTCAGATTCCATTTTTTTTTTTTTTTGTAGTATTTCTGAGTGGAGTCTATAGATGGCTCAGCCCAAAATTGGCTTTGTGTTCAATTGCTGCTGTAAGTCTGATGTGGGAGAGACCTTCTCAGCCAGACCCCACTAGTCATGCTTCTCATGGAGTGTCTGATACGGACACAAAAAACATCCTATATGCTTAGTTCTTAATCCCTAAGGCTCAGGCACTGTCGGGAAGTGAAATGTCTGGAGACAGAGACTGACAGACTTTTAGACTTACTAGAAATAGGAAGGTCAGTAGAGAATGCTGGAGTCCATGCTCCACAATGGGGCTGATGGAAAGGCCACTCTGACTACATAGCCCTCACTGTCCTCCTCACCCCAGAGCCTGACTCACTCACCCCATCTCCTACACACCAGTCTGGGGAAGAATGGAGTCTATACACAAGTCAGGGAGCAGGACTGGGCCACACTTCCAATTCTCCAGGATGCCTACTTGGTGATGAGGTGGGTGTGTTCCCTGACAGTTATAAATCACTAACTCAAGATAATATGATACATTGATCTATCTGTACATGCCTACAAATGTGGCAGATGCTACATGTTCATGCTCTGACATAGGGATTTATAAAAAAGTAAAAATAATATATTAATAACTTACCCTTGCTGCTTAAATCTCCTCACATCTATTACCAAAACAGAATCACTACTGTCAACGCCTAGACCTTTGCTCCCTTACTGAGTGCCCCATTCCCAGACTTTGATGTGTTGGCCCCCATCCTTGTCCTCAACTCTTCCCAATTGCAGGGCTTCCCACTTGCCATTCTCCCTGACTAACTCATCTCTCTCCACTCTACAGGTCTGATTCTTGTTCCTCCTGCAGGTTTTAATTGATGAGGATGTCCTTAGGCCATCGTCTGCTTCTCATGAGCACAACTCTCTTTTGCCTCTTTAATGTCACCATGGATCAGATTCATCTGTCAATTTGCTTGCTTCTTCCTTGGCTGTAAACACTGTACAAAGAAGGGCCTGGGACCGTGTCCAGAACCCAAGAGTACTCAGCAAAAGAGAGGAAGAAAGAGAGAAAGAAAGAAAGAAAGAAAGAAAGAAAGAAAGAAAGAAAGAAAGAAAAGAAAGAACACATATATTAGTCTACAGTAAGCATCTGGTGCTCTACTGTATGTACCTTTATTCATTTTATTTTTATTTTTTTCTATTGTGCCTTTAAAATGAGTAGAGAGAAGTAACAGAGGGAGATGAAGGTTTGGCCAAGTCTCTCCACCCTGTGCCAAAGGAAAACAAGAACATCAAACTCTCATTTTAAAAAGACTTGAGTGCTGCCTTAATTTCTACTGTTGCTGTGATAAAGTACCCTGGCCAAAGCAACTTAAGAGAGAAAGGTTCAATTTTGACTCTCAGTTCAAGGTTACAGTCCATCATGGTGGGGAAGTCAAGACAGCAGGGGTTTGAAGCACTTGCTCATAGAACAGTCATAAGCTAAAGAATGATAAACAATTGTGTTCAGCTTCCTTTGTCCAGCTTATGCAGCCCAGAATCCCACCTAGAGAATGGGATCGCCCACAATAGACAGGTCTTCCTGCCTCAATGCAATTACGATAACTGCATCTGCTACCTAGACACACCCAAAGTCCTATCTCCCAGGTGATTCTAGATTCTATGATGATGATGATGATGATGATGACAGTATCATCACAAGTAGAATAGGCCATAGGTTGAGATGCTACCACTGGCAGGTGTCTGGATCTCATGGTAATATGCTCATGGGTAATATATTTGTTTTTCTTCAGTCTCTGGAGACAACCAGCCCAGACATGAAAGAAAGAGGGCCATCCCCAAGGTTTCCTTCTTAGCCACACACACTTTGGGTTATCAGCTCCTACCTGTTTACCTCTAGGATGGACCCTGGCATTGCTATGGGAACATTGTCCCTTCTGATGAACCTCCATGGCTATTCATGCAGTTAGCCATCAGTATTGGGGTGAAGACACAGAGTTCTAAAGAAAAAGGAGTCATGCAGAGGTGGCCATCAGTGAGGACAATTCCCCTTCCAAGGCTGAGACACATGTGGAAGAAGCCACAGTGAACTTTTGCCACATCTAAAGCCCCAGTGGAGTTGGGGAGGGAGCAGTACCTAAAGAAAAATGTGTCTATTTCTTTGTTTAGGAACTTCTGAACCTCAGAAGTAAACAGTTGCTGAACTGAAAGGCCTGAGGGAGAGGTTTGTTAAGATAAACCAGAGATAACAATACCTCCCTTTGGTTTATTAAATTGGAACCTAATCTCCCTTTGGTTTATTACATTCGAACCTAATTTCTGTTCCTAAAACAAAGGCCACCTCCAAAAGAATGGCCTGAATTTCTTTCTAGAGGTGACTCATCATTACCTCCATCAGAATAGACAAGAAAACAGAAGCCTATTCAGAACAAGTGCTTGGCTTCCTCTCATTGGTTCACTGAGGCTGAATCACAGTTTACTCTATACCAGCGGTTCTCAACATGTGGGTCACTACCCCTTGGGGAGGGGGGGTGTCACATATCAGATATCTTGAATATCAGATATTTATATTACAATTCATAGCAGTAGTAAAATTACAGTTATGAAGTAGCAACAAAATAATGGTATGACTGGGGATCACTGCAACCTGAGGAACTGTATTAAAGGGTTGCAGCACTGGGAAGGTTGAGAAGTATTGCTCTAGAGCCTCTGCAGCCTGATTACTGGGACCTGGTATGGCCACTTTTGGCTCCTGCTCCTTTCCTTTGGTCTATCCAGTAATAGTGATGAGCCAGGGGCCATGACTGTGGCTGCAGACACTGGGGATGCTTGGTCAATGAAGAGAGGGTAAAGGCGATTCTGTATTTCTGTGTATTGCCCCTTTTCTTTACAGTTCTGGAGATGCGGTCCCTTTGCTAGGACCTGAGAATCACTGAAACAGTAAGACTGTCCTTTTTTTTTTTTTTAAGTAAATCTGTAGTATTAGAATTTTTTTAAAAAAACCCTAAATAAATAGACTTAACATTTCATTTGTAGGGACTACAGCTTATTAACGAGAGTTAAGGACCTTTGAACCAACAGAAAGGACCCTTCTGTGATGATTAGTGCTTGTCAACTTGACACAAACTGGTGTCACTTGGGGAAAGGAAGCCTCAGTTGAGAAATTGCCTCCATTCATTAGCCCATGGGCATGTTGGGGGTACATTTTCTTGATAAGTGATTGATGTGGGAGGGCCCAGGAAGGTGGGCCTGGGTTATATAAGAAAGCAGGCTGAGCAAGTTACGAAAGCAAGTCAGTAATTCGAGTTCCTCTACAGTTTGTGATTCAGTTCCTACCTCCATGTTCTTGTCCTGGATTTCCTCAACAACAGACTCTAACCTGTAAGCTGAAACAAATCCTCTCCTACCCTGGTTGCTTTGGGCCATGGTGTTTAATCACAGCAACAAATAATGTACTAGGACACCCTCTTTACAGCAAGCTACCCCTGGGCTCGGAGTTGGGAAGACTGCTATGCTCAAGTGAGAAAAATTTAAGTGATGGGCTTTGAGGTTGGTAATTGCAAAATCAGACAGAGAAGAAAATACTTCAGAAAGAAACACTAAAGTCTGTAATCAAGTACCACACAATGAGGCTGTCCTTGCAAGCAGATACCCAACCACAGTAGAGGCCACCACACGGACAAGAAGACACTGAAGGATTTCCTGCCACCTTTAAACAATTTCTTGTTCTCCTCAGTTAAAAAAAAAAAACATAGATGAAGAAGGCGAGACATCCCTTCCCGACCCTGAGGCTAGCTGGCTGAATTTGCAGTCCTAAGCTTATGTGGGGAAGTGGGCATACCAAAGGACTTAGACTTGTGCAGAGTTGGTGAGAGAGTTCAGATGCCCTCCCCACTGCACTAAAAATGACTGAGCCATCAAATGCTTCCTCTCCGATCACATCCCCACCCCTTGCTTCCCTCTGAACCCTCTCTTTCCTTGGCTTTTGTGAGAACATGTTCCTCTGTGTACCATCTCTCTCTTTGGACCGCCTTCCCTTAGCCTCCTTTGTTGGTTTCGTTCCATGCCATCTGTATTTTCTCTAAACAATGACTTTTTCTCCTCAGCCTACACAAATGTTTTCCAACCCCATTAGACTCACTAGGGTAGCATCTAAAAATGTCTGAGCTGAGCCAGTGAGATAGCTCAGTGGTAGGAGCCCCACCAGCAAGCCTGACAGTCTGTGTTCAAAATTACCCCAGAGAAAATATCTAAATGACCAATAAGAATATGGAAAGTTATTAACATGGCTCATCAGTTAGGGAAATGCAAACCAAACCACTTCTTACCCTCGAGGAGGCTTAATTAGGGAAAAAAAAAACCAGGAAGTATAGATGTGTGACAATTACAACTGCCACACACTACTGAAAAAGTAAAATGATGTAGCCATGAGGGGACGCAGCTAAACACTGCTTCAAGAAAACAAGAGAGAATTATTGTATGAACCAACATTTTTGCCCCTAGAGGAGGTGACCCAGGAAAACCAAAAATATACAGCAACTGAAACAGTGTACACAACTATTCATCGAAGCTGTACACTTAAGAGCACCAAACTAGAAGCGAGCCACTGTCCATCAACTCATAATTGGAGAAAATACTTACAACTAAACCCCCTAACGGTGCCTGACAATGAAAAATATGAGGTGTGGAAGCATGCTATTGCCTACATAAACTCTGAAAACATTCATCTGAGGGGGAAAGGCAAGAATCCATAGTGTATGATTCTATTTGTACAAAGTAACCCAGACTGCTGCCATCTTCCCTCCCCTCCATCCTCCACCCTTGTCTCTTTCTCTTTGTGCACCTATTACTGAAAACATCACACATTGGTCAGTTTTCTGTCTCCTGCACAAGAAGGTTAGTAGCTAGGACATATTGCTGGGAAGGTTAGGGAACAAGTGCGGTTTCTCTATGAGCTGATAATGTTTTCCAGTTAGTAATGGTTGTCCAACTCCGTGAATATACAAGAATAAAGCTCAATGAAATGCAGACTTTGAGTAAATGAACTATGTGGCATGTGAATTACATCCCTGTAAAGCAATTGCCCAGAGGCTGTGACAGTTAAGTGAAGCGAGCAGTATCTGCAGGCAGTACACTGTCCGGGAGTAAACTGCTCAGGTATTAAGTGGCTGACTAATGAATAAATGAACCCAGAATCAGAAGTTATTATAGCCTGAAACATTACCTGATACCCTGGAGTCAGGGTTCTCTCCTTGCCCTTTGGGGTCCCTGAGAATCTTGGTCACACCTCTATGCTGCACTGATCCAATGAGGCTGCACTTTGTTTCAATGTCTACACCCCAGCTGCCCTACGGGCTTCTCAAGGACAGGCTGTAGGGGGGTGGGCAGGGGTGTGTGTCTTAGTCATCATTTGCCTTGCACCTCTGACAGTGCAATATATGATTTATTTCAAGAAATGGTGTTCAGGAAGTCTCAAAATAGCCTGCATCCTGGCTGGACCACCTAAAACATGTTCATTCTTAAAGGAGTATGGCATCTGTTAAGGGAACCCTGGAGCTAGGTTGCCTGAAGTTCTCCTGCCAGCTTTGATTTGAAAGGTGGCTCTTCTGGAAATAGATGGGAAAGCCCTTCTTCTAGGCTGGGAAGACACGCCACTCAGAGTACACCCCCTGGAAGATGCCTGGTATTGACAAGCCCTGCCTCTCTTGGGAGTGGTGTAATGTCTAGGAAAGCAGGAAGCCACCATCTTCCCTCCATTCCCTGCTCTCTTCTAAGCTACCCTTCACATCCCTACTGCTGAAAACACTATGTAGTTGCCCATTTTGTCCCTCTCACTGGAAGGTTAGTAACGGAAAACAGGAGGATTACTCTGTTGACAGCACCTGGTGTACTGCCTGGCCCCCAGAAGCACTGCCTGGCCCCCAGAAGCTCCTCAGATACATCTTGGTCAATTAAAGTGAATCTTTCTTCTCTCTCTCTCTCTCTCTGTATCTCTCTCTCTCTGTATCTCTCTCTCTCTCTCTCTCTCTCTCTCTCTCTCTGTATCTCTCTGTATCTCTCTCTCTTCCTCTCTCTCTCTTTCTCTCTCTCTCTGTATATCTCTCTCTCTATCTCTCTCTCTTCTCTCTCTCTGTATCTCTCTGTATCTCTCTCTCTCTTCCTCTCTCTCTCTTTCTCTCTCTCTCTGTATATATTTCTCTCTCTCTGTATCTCTCTCTCTCTTCTCTCTCTCTGTATCTCTCTCTCTTCCTCTCTCTTCCTCTCTCTCTCTTTCTCTCTCTCTCTGTATCTCTCTCTCTCTTTCTGTATCTCTCTCTGTATATATCTCTCTGTATCTCTCTCTCTCTGTATCTCTCTCTGTGTGTATCTCTTTCTCTGTATCTCTCTCTCTGTATCTCTGTCTCTCTCTCTGTCTCTCTCTCTGTCTCTCTCTCTGTCTCTCTCTCTCTCTCTCTCTCTCTGTCTCTTTCTCTCTCTCCCCCCCCCGACCCCCCAAGCATGAACTGAAAACTCCTTTTTCTACACCAAGGTCAAAGTTTAAAAACCTGGACTTGTTTACAAACAGGGACTTGGCGTACAGGGATCTCAACCACCTGGAGTTCTTGGTTTTCACAAAAATGGAGCCTTCTAAAAGCAGGTTGTACCTTCTGCTTGTTCTACAAAGAGAGAGCTCTTATGCCCAGAGAGAGAGCCCAAGCTGAATGGGAGAATTGGATCTGGAAAGGCCTATTATTCTGGGACCATTTATTTCCCTCGCCGCTGAGCAGACTCCCTCACTCAGAGACTATGGAGGGAACTATCTCCACTCTACTGCCATTGCTGATTTGTCTAAAATAAGGCTGGTGACATCTAAAGTATAATTTCCTGAAGATTTTTTTAAATATAAGTGAGGCTTTAAGTTGATTCAAAAGAGTTCCTCTTTGACTGAGGGAAATCTAGGATCCTGCAAATAAAATAACTCTGGAGGAAGAAACAGAATATACAACAAAAATTTTGGTCTTTTTGTCACCCTAAAACGACTAATATACTGGGAAATGAGTTGTCTATGATTGTGTGTAGAAACCTTCTAATTTGAAAAAGGCACTGGTCATCAGTGGGCAAGGCAAGTATGCCGATCATTTCTTCCCTCGTTCCAACCATCCTACTCCCATTGAAATCCCTTACACATGAAAATATTTTGAACCGAGGGAGGTTTCGTTTCTTCCTACAGACCTGAACACAGACAAAATCATCTAGACGGAGGCCTTCCCCGAGGCAAACACCACCATGGGAGCATTTTCAGGGCTGTGGCCTCCTCTAGGAACAACAGTGAAGCCACAAGTAGTTCTTTCTGTTACTGCACGTCTGCCAGACAATCATCCTGTGTTACCATGTGCTTTGGCACAAACAAGGATGTGCTCCATCTAGTCTCGAGAGAGTATCTGTCCATTTGATGCTCAGGATGAAACTGGGGCAGGACCTACAGAAGTGGACAGTCTCTTTCGACAGCTGCAAAAACTCATTGTCAGAAGCTTGATGCTCTACTCAGGGATCACGGGGCTGGTTACTGTAGAGCTTAGATCTTCTGATGTTTGAAGCTGTCTATATCATGGTACCACCTGGCACCAAAGAAGTTTATCATATAGGCGAGATGCTACCCTCGGTTTATGGAAAAGTACAAGACAGACACTTTGATGTTTGAAAAAGTGTAAGATTGTGAGTGAGTGCATGCATGTGTGAGTGTGTGTGTGTGTGTGTGCACATGTATTGGACACTACTTTAAACTCAAGATTATGACATCTTATCCATAAGATAGCTATTAATAACAGTTCTTTCTGGGGTCCTGGATTAGATAGAGGCTTTCCCATCATGACTACCCTCTTAAAGTCTACCATGTACCAAAGTAGATATAATATAGGGACATATTTAAAATGAGAATGAATCCAGGAACCATATCTATAGATTAAAGACGCTACATCGCATTCTCCACCTGTCCATCCAATAGACCCCAAACTAGCACATTAACTCTGTCCCACCAGGTCATCCTCTTTACCAAATTATGGTGTGGCAAGATGGCCCTGGCCAGATGCTGAGCTGACATCAGCACCACGTTCTTGGACTCCCCAGACTCCAGAAGCACACATACACATAATTTTCTTATTCTTTATAAACTGTCCCATCTTGAGTATGATGTTATAGTTTAACATCTCTGTCAGGAGTGAAGATATTCTAAGTAGAAACACTTGTGCCCCTCCCTTTGGTGATCAGATTATTGAATCAATGAACCCCAAGAAGTAGACTTTTCTCAAGAATCTCATGCTGTGAGAAGGAAAACACTGAAGCCTGGTGTCAGCCAGAAGAGGAACTTGTCTCCCGGGAAGAGATTCCCTGTAGTTCCAACAAGTTCTCCGAGTACGTTAGAATAAAGGACTGGAGGCTCGTCAAGGTGGGGAGGAGCATGCCCACCCTGGGTCTATTTGGTTGTATAGACTTCTTGCCATCCACCTATACACAAACCAAAACTCTCAAGGTGGACTCTAGACATTCATTATTCACACCTCTTACCAATGTGGCCAAATTGAATACATCCAGTTGCTGAGTTTTGCTTTGTCTCCTTAGTTGGCCAACTGAGGAGAGGCTAGAGCCAGGTTGAGAGCATTGCTGGTACCCAGGCTCTGGCTCTATCAACTCCAGTAACAACAGTATCAGAATATTAATTTAGCCACCAAAGACAGTAAATATGCCTTCCACTCCACCTTATCCCAGTCATCCTTTGTGTTCCAAGAAAGCAGGGATTGGAACAGACAAAGGTGAATTCTCTCTGACAAAAATTCTCATGAGGTCTTAGTAGAGTCCCCAGGCCTCGTGTCTTTTATTCAATGGTTTTGATTTTGCGATTACAATTCAAAAGTTGCAACTGATACCCTAAAGCAAGTCTTTGTGCCCGAGCCCAGCTATTAAGAGATTCTTATCAATGTGTAAAGGCCTAATCCAAGGAGAGCACAGGTGCTGTCCCTGTTGTTCTGGGAGAAAGTCTCCAGACTTCTGGGACTGGATGCTCCTAATGCAAACATGGACTGAGATCCTGGCTGGCAAAGCCTGCCCTACTTAGGTTTACTTCTGCCATATCAGTTGTCTGCTTTCTCCTGGCTCTCTCCTGACTGAGGCAGGGAATCCCCGGGTATGTCAAAGAATTGATACATCCAGAGGAGAAAAGGCTTTAAAAGTGCTCATTTAAGGGGGGCAGGTTACAACTGAATAATTGATGCCAGCAGCTGCTAAATCAGAAGCCTGTGGTTAGGAAAGCAGGCCTTTCTTACTTTCCCCTAAGACTCCTTCCTCTAGACATAGGCTCGGTCCTGCCCCCATTTTCATGTTTTTGCTTCCTCTGCTGCTTTCTTTTGAATACGTGGGAGTCATTAATGCCAATCCAAAAGCATCTCCAACCTTCCCTTTCCCTGAGCATGAATTTTTAGTCCATTAGCCTCTTCGAAGTTGGACACAGCTCCTCATTTGGTCGATGGCATGATACAACAGTGACCTGTCCAGTTTCCTTCCTCTTACAATGCTGATGAGTGAAAATAGTACAGAACAGAGACTCAGCCCATGTGCTGCAGATACACAGCAGGAGGAAGAAATATTGAGACAACACCCACTGTCCTGTTAATGTAGAACAGTCCATGATCTCCCTTACTAGGGTCAGCCGGAAAAAGAAATGAGAGTGTCACAGAGTCTTAAGAGTATAGGCTTCAAAATTCAGACAGGCTTGGGGCTGATCTGAGCTTTCCATGTACTAGCTACCCAATTTTGTGACTCATGTATTTGACCTATTGTTACTGTGTTGGGATGACAGTGTTCTTCTTGGACCTCTTCAATTTCACCTGCTTAGCTTGGAGAGCAGATGAAAAAGCCCCAGTTCCTTTGAAGGGACCTCAAGCAAGAACTCTTTCTATAGAGGCATTATAACAGGAAGATTAGCTAATCTCAGGGATCCAGGGAAGATTTCTCAGAGAAAGGAAAGTCGGGAGTGGGGTGTGGAGTTGGGGCATTTTCAGGAAAGGCAAGCCGTGAAGGTTTAAAGAGGGGTTTTAGGGCAGTGGGCACAGCTAAGGGCAAAAGAAAGGGTGTTCCACAACACCAAGTACTGCCTGCAGATATGTCAGGGAGTATCAGCGGGATTATAACACCCTCCTGTCTGAGGTAGTCTTGGAGTATGGAAGGTGAGTCTTCTGAAGTCCTTTATTCTCAGAACCCAGAACAGTGTGGAATCACAGTGGGCTTTCTGAATATATGCAGAAGGTTTGATTATATTTGCCAAATTTCAGCCAACTCTAGCTTAAATGTGATACCAATTTCTCCTCATCTTTCTGTGAGATTCCGAACTCCATTTCCTTCCAACCCTCTTCTTAGACCCAAATAAATAAAAGCTAAAAATACAGCAAAGGTCATGAATCGTAAATGAGATGGAAAAGCAGTGACTCACAGAAGTTAATCTGCTCCCCAGGAGAGTCTTGCTGGATGTCCTTTGCTCTGAAAGGTTAGGCAAGAAGCCAGCACCATGTTCTTCAGATACCCAGTTTGATTCTCAGGCCTGCTACCGGGACTCAAAGCTTTCCAGGCCAGATGCAAAGGGCTGGCACCTTGTGCAGCCCACGATAGAGACAGGCCCAAAGGCAGGTGCCAACAAGGATGCTAAAGGGTGTAGACAAAGAAATGGGGTAACTATTGTCCCAGTGGTCCATCATGTCCATCATGTTAATTTTCCTTTTTGTTTCTTCTGGCCATGGTCTCAATACTGTTGTTTCTGTAGCCAAGGCAACACCATAACTCAGTTAATCATTCCAATGGTTTAATGAATGACCTAGCAATTATATTCTGTATACTTGTTTAATTAAATTGGGTTGTAATAAACCTAATTATGATGTATGTGTATGATCTCTTCTGACAACCCATAATCCACTTAAAGTGGAACATCTCTTTATATGACATTATTTCTCAATTCTGTGTCCTTGAAAAAAAATTACTTATGCCCTCTATCCACAAATCTCACTCAGCTTTGAGAAGTGAGGGCATAGAGTGTGTGTTCGAATTGAACGATGCTATTAAAAACAACAACAACAAAACCTGTATGATCACAAAGGAACATCTGGTCATGCTTGCTCAAGGCAAAGGGGCATCTGGAGTGCCAGCAACCTCCTCCAACTCCTCTATCCCCCTTTCCTACCGCAAAGTGTCCGTACCCTTGGCCTTTGAGAGCCTTCCACCTATAAAATATTGCTCCTGCCTGTGCAGTTCTATTGAACCCTGCTGTCAGTAAAACTCTGAAGCCTTGGCTGACAGTAGATACAGTTACTGTTGCTGCACCAGGCCTGACGGTGTATGCTTTTAATCTCAGCACTCAAGAGTTCCAGGCCAGCCTTCTTCACACAGAGACTCTATCTCAAAACAAAACAAAACAAAATAAAACAAATGAACAACAATAACAATAACAAAATCACATCAAAACAACAACAACAACAACAACAAAACCAAACAAACAAACCTGTGGCTGCCAAATAGTTTAGTGTCACTAGAAAGGGACAATTGGGAAAAGTCAAATCATTTATCTGTTGCCAGGTTTAGAGAGATATGGTGTCTCCAGCAGAGCATGAGGGCCCTGCTGCTTCGCTTTCCTGTGCACCATGAGCTCCAAGAACCACACTGTCTACCCTCCAAGTCCAAGCTTGGAAGTCCTGCATACTATCTACCCTCCAAGTTCAAGCCCGGAAGTCCTGCACAGATGGCCGGCCTCACAATGCTAAGGCCAGGCCTCGTGCTAGTCATTCTCCTGTTCTCCTACGAGGCCCCACAGCCTCAGGGCCCCAACCTGCTTAATGACACTCCTTTTTCAGTGACACTTAAGTACGTGACAGCCACGGTTTTGTTTGTTTGTTTGTTTGTTTTGATTTATTTTGTTTTTCTTTTGTTTTTGTTTTGTTTTGTTTGTTTTTCGAGACAGGGTTTCTCTGTGTAGCCCTGGCTGTCCTGGAACTCACTCTGTAGACCAGGCTAGCCTCGAACTCTCGAACTCAGAGATCCGCCTGCCTCTGCCTCCCAAGTGCTGGGATTAAAGGTGTGCGCCACCACCGCCCGGCTTTTATTTTGTTTTTCTTGTTGATGTTTTTTTGTTTTGTTTTGAGACAGAGTCTCTATGTCTTCAGCTTAGATGATTTCTCTAAAAAAGAAAGAGCCAACAGGCCCTCAAAGAGCTGCATCCCAGGTGTTCACCATCCACCATTGTGT
Organism: Grammomys surdaster; assembly: GCF_004785775.1. Taxonomy (NCBI): domain Eukaryota; kingdom Metazoa; phylum Chordata; class Mammalia; order Rodentia; family Muridae; genus Grammomys; species Grammomys surdaster. Next base: position 488,933 of record NW_021619961.1, read on the forward strand.
TTCTTTTTAAGTGAAACACAGGCGTTCTTAGTAGAATTTGATTCTGGTGGTAGGCTGAAGGGAAGCCCAGGCTTGGAGGAAGCTCAGAGATCATCCATTCCAACTCTTTCACAAAATAATCATGGCGCATCTAAGCAAAGTAGGGACAGGGAGAAAACTCCCTAAGACATGAGGAGTTTGTTTTGGTTTGGTTTGGTTTTTGTAGGAATCTGTATCTCAGTGAAATAAAAGATAAGCTAAAGAGAAGAGTGATTTTTAAGGGTAGAATCTAGACTGAAGCATGCACAGTGGCAACATTGACAGTAACTGTAAAGAGGAGAGACCATGGTAGTTCACATCCCTGAGAGAGGAGGGGGGGTGGCGGAGGAAACATTCACAAAGTTTGCAAGGCTGAATTCAGAGAAATCATCTTTAATAATGAGTCAGATCTAAGTTCCTGGATCAAACAGCTTTTGGAGTGGGAAATGACATCCACTGTTTCTATATGTCTGGGTAGCATTGGGGGAATCTTACATCTTCTTATGAGCAGGACTGAGCCTCTGGGTGGGTAAGTCCCAAAGCGCTGTGGAGTATGGCACCAGGCCTTCAACAGCCGCAGAGCTGCTTAAAGGCTCACTGTGATTGCACTTCCAGAAGGGCATTCTTGCTAGTCAGTATGTAAAAGTAGGCAGTCTTTTGTCTGAGACGGCTCAGCTCATAAAGAAGCCAAAAGCCAGGTTTGCTAACCTGAGTTCAATCTCCAGGAGGACCCACATGATAGAAGGAGTAAACTGATTCTCCTCTAACTCCAACATACAGGCGAGGGTGCATGAGCGCACGCACACACACACACACACACACACACACACACACACACACACACACACGGACGGACGGACGGACAGACATGCACACCTACACACACACTAAAATAAATAAATAAATAAATAAATAAATAAATAAATAAATGTGATTTAAAATAAATAAGCAAAAATCGCACGTCTAGTCATAAACCCCTTGTGCTTCTGAAGTAGGTAGGCCTGGCCATGATTGACCTGGAGTTTCCTAGGTAGACCAGGCTGGCCTTGAACTCACAAAGGTCCACTTGCCTCTGCCTTCCAAGTGCTGGGATTAAAGTGCTGCCACTTCCCTTCTCTTTAAAAGCCCCTTAGTGTGAGGTGGACCCTTAGACTTACCAGTTATAACACTGAGGAGTACATCTGTAGAAATGTAATTCAGTAAGTAATCAATAGCACAGATGTGTGATAGCTGATCTTCAGTGATGCTTTGTGATATCATGCAGGAGAGATGTCCTGGCTTGTCAGTGAGGCTGTTTGCAAAGAGCTTAACTGTGGGGGGTGCCCACCTGCAACCCAGGCAACAGCACTCCAGGGGCTGGGGTCCAGGACTCAATACAAAGGGGGAAGGAGGAGGTGAACTGAGCCTCTGCTTCCAAACCTTGAACAGTGTGATCAAGGCTTCCTGCCCCTTCCACTCGGCCTCCTGCCGAGATGCACCATACTCCTTTTTTAATGGTAGGCTCAAATAAACCCTGCTTCTCTTAAGTCACGTATGTGGGACTTTTGTCATAGCAATAACAAGAATAACTACAACAAAAGGAATATTCGTGTTCAACTCCAGGGCCTGAGTATGTCAGAGAGTCTTACAGGATGAAGAGTCCACCTCAAACTTGACTCCCTTGGAAGTCAGGCAGTTTCTCTCCTTCCCCAGACACCTACACTCCAAACCGATGGCTAGGACACTGGACTCACAGCATTTGTGAATAAAACAATGGGAACCACGAGAAGTAAGCGACAGCCTGCTGGGTGTAAGCCAGGCAGCATTCCTGTAACCTCCAAAGATGGCTCCTTCGCAAAATCATTTCCTCTGACATTCTTCTGAAATATCCTGTCTTCCAGAAAGTCCTCTGATCCTCTGACCGAAGAACTGAGCCAGACAATTCAGCATGACTAAAAGATGACCCTTGTTGGCAATCTTTCTGCGAGTTGGGTAAGAGCATCTGAAATCTATCTGCTTAGCAAATTTTCAGTATCCAATACAAAATTACTAACTTTAGCCCTGTGCTGACTGCTAGAGCTTTAGACTTAGCCATCATGCTGACAGGCAAGTTTGTGTCCTTTGACATGTATCTCCCTGTCTCCATCCTTTCTCACCCAGGTACCCACTGTTCTACTCTTTATTATTTCTGTGTTTTCAGTGTGTGTGTGTGTGTGTGTGTGTGTGTGTGTGTGTGTGTGTGTGGTGCTAGAGCTTTGTGCATACTAGGCAAGCACGCCATCATTTCACTGCATATACAGTCCTATATTCAACACTTTTTGAATTCCACATAAGAAGTGTACCCACAATGTACCCCATATGTATTCAGTTTTAAAACAGTTGTTTTCCAGCTTCCTCTCTTGAAAACAAATGCAAGAGGATGTCAATTACTTTAAAAGGTGGCCAACTCAGCCAGAAAGTGGGACATTTTGCCTTCACCCTTCTTTTGCCTTCACCCTTCTTTTGTCTACTGCCTAGAAAATGAATGTGTGTATGCGTGCACGTGCGCGTGAGGGGAGGTGCCTCCAGTGGTGACGTGGCAACCTTGAGAGTCATGGATGGGAGCCACGTTAAGGATGGCCGAACAGAAAATAGGAGCATGAGCTGGGGACTTTGGGGCAACCTTATAACCCTGATCCACCTGCAAACGTTTTCTAACAAGGCAAATGAGGAAAGCCTCTGTCTTGGTGAAATCCATCACTCTAGTGGCTTCACTGGTAACTCAATCTGTGCTCTGCAGAAGGTAGGGGAAAGTTCTGTCTCCTCTTAGTCCCCCTTTTCCAGAGAGTTCTCTAAAAAGCTTTCTCACTAGAGGCTTGACAGTTCTTAAAAGGCAAGATTAACATTTTAATGTCTGTTATATGAAAGTAGACTCTTTCTATGATAGGACTGGATATCCCAGACCTACAAGTCTTACCCTAAGCTTGGCCAATAAAACACCCTGCCAGCCACCTTTGACATTCCAGAGAGACACAACAATGAAAAACTTAGAGTAGACAAAAAAAAATACTAGAAAAGCTAATGTCATTGTCACCCTTCTTTTACTAGCCAAATAAGACAACATCTCTTTCATTAGGAGCCTGTGTCAGCAGCTTGAGTGTTGGGGTAAAGATGAGCTAACATACATCCACGGTATGGGGTAAAGCAGCTTGGGTTTTACAGATAAGGAAAAGCAAATTGGTTTTTTGCTAAAGGACTTTTTTTTATTTATTAATTTTTGTATTGTTCACATGTACATATATTTTAGGGCTGACCATTTGAGATTGGATAACCATTTAGGGTGCTCATCTCTGGAGAAGGCTACTTCTTCACTAGATGTTGCAGGATATGTGATCACACTATGAACACTGAGATTGTGTTATTTACTGGAAAAACATGTTTTTAATTGTGATGTGGCTCAGCCTTAGCACACACCTTTAATCAAAGAGCTTTCTGCTTGAATATTGAGAACATGATTAAATAAGTCAACTGTAAGTCAAGAGGCAGAGTAAGCAGCCAGTTATCAGGACGTGAACACAGGGTTATTTTTAAAAAACAAAAAAAAACAAAAAAAAAAAACCAAAGAGTAAGAGGGAGTCAGGAAGATTAATAGAAAGACACACCGGAAGTAGAAGGGAGGAACATTCAATTTGAAGGAGTTTTTTTTTTTTTTTTTGAAAAGGAGTGAGAGAAAGGCATTCCAGGTAGGAAGTTATCTGAGAAGAAGGTCAGCTGGGTGCTTTCTCTGCCTCTCTGAGCTAGCAGGCAGGCTTTCACTCAGCATCTGCCTCCCAAGTCTTCATTGGTAAAAATCAAATGATTAAGATTTTGTTTTAAAACAAAACAACAGCAACAACAACAACAACAACAACAAACCAACAACTAGAGGGTATTACTAATTGCTAATACTGTCCTACCTGAGAAAGGTATTTTCTCCAAATGACAAAAACTGTTGAGTGTAGCTGGTCTTTGCTACTTTGTGGGTTCCTTTTCCCACCCTTTATCCCCCTGGTTTCACCTCCTATCACTAGACAGGAGAGAGAGAAGGATAAAGAAGAGAGAGAGGAGAGAGAGAGAGAGAGAGAGAGAGAGAGAGAGAGAGAGAGACCCCTGCATCTAATATTTTTCCTTTTGTTTCTTCTTTGAGCACAACTACTAACAAACCACCCACCACACTTATCAGGGTTCTAGCATTTATGTACCCCCAGAAAAGTTCCCAGAATTCCAAACATCACACAATCGCAGAAACTATCTGCAGCTGGCAAAACCATGCCTCTGCTGGAAGAAGAGGCAAACCATAGTCAGCTGCTGCAGACAGACCGATATCCCCTCACCTGGGATTAAAATGAAAGCACATTCTTATAATATTTCTTTTATTTTTAAAGAAATGAAAATTGCAGAATTCTCACTACAGCTGAGAACGAATTGTATCTTAGCAAACTTTATCCAAATTTGGTAATGTTTACAAAATTCTATGGAGATATAAAGGGTATCCCAAAAGACACAAGGCTATCATTCAGAAAAGCAAAAATCACCCAGTGGTAGTGGTGAACACTTTTAATCCTAGTACTTGGGAGGCAGAGGCAGGAGGATCCCTGAGTTCAAGGCCAGCCTGGTCTATATTGTACATTCCAGGACAGCCAGGGCTATACAGAGAAACCCTGTCTCAAAAAAACAAACAAACAAACCACAAAAACAAAATAAATAAAATATTATAGTTATAATGAAGAAAAACATAAATCGGGACATCGTCTCTTAGTTTGTAACAGAGAAAAGAAGTAAGAGTGAGTTTATTTACAGCTCCTAAATGAAGGGGCGGGCCCTTGGTGAGCTGTAGATCACAACAATGGATCAATACACATCATGACAAAAGCTGCCTTGTAAGCCGTGTCGACAAATCATGTAGCAGAATTGCTGACATGTGACACGTGACACGTGACACTAGAATAAATTTTCTGACTGGGTTGGCCTTGACCACCTCTTGCATCAAGCAGGGTATTACACCTATTCAGAAATGTGTCCCTAGACCAGTGTCTTTGACTGTGAACTGTGGGCTCACTGGGAATCGTCTATACCTGCCCCGAATCTTCATTTAGCAGTCGCTATATAACCTACACAGACATTGCCCATGTTGATATGGTGTGAATGTTGGATTTCATTTTTTTTAAAGTCACTCTATGAAAATAAGTCAAAAGCTTGGTAAAAACTACTCTGTGGTGGCAAGCTGTCTTCAAAAACAATGCTAAGTCGGAGGTAGATAAGACCTCTGCCCTCGTGTCCTTTGATGGTGTCTGAAGGGCTTCTTCACTTTAGAGAAATAAGAAGTACAATGGAGACGCAATGCTCAGGGCAGAATTTTCTCAAAGAGAAAGAAGAGCACTATGAATCACTGCACCTCAAGGATATCAAAGGAGAGGTCTTCTATCATGCAGCGCAGCGTTAAGAGGCACTCTGGTCTTTTAGCACTTTGAAATCTCCTACGATCACTCCATTTAATAGTCAGTTGTCAGGTAAAGATGGCTGACCAACTAGCCTGATCTACAAAGCACAACACAGGGTGATGTTCACCCTTCTGCCTGCTACTAGTTACCTTCCTCCCAGGTTGGTGAGACTCTGCCACTCCCAGTTCAATTTGTGTGAAGTGGAACCTCCCTCCTGACGCTTCTTCTCCTGCTGGGGTCCCCATGTGTTTCACTGGCATCTCCTCCACCCCAGTGTACGTCCTGAGACTCCACCAGAAGACTCTCAGGTCAGGTAAACACTCCCAGCAGAGTGTCAGAATACAAAATTACTAACCTCCCGTACACAACAATTTCAAAACCACTCTTCACAGAAACAGAAAAAAAAATCTTAAAATTCCTATGGAATCAAGAGGTATCTGGGACAACCAGAGCAATTCTGAGCAAAAAGATTCTGGGACCTGGGCTGTGGTGGCTCATGCCTTTGATCCCACCACTCAGGAGGCAGAGACAGGCAGACCTCTGTGAGTTCGAGGCCAGCCTGGTCTACAGAGTGAGTTCCAGGACAGCCAGGGCTATACAGAGAAACCCTGTCTTAGAAGAAAAAGAATGATGCTGGAGATGTCACCATAGTTGATTTCAAGGTATATATATATATATATATATATATATATATATATATATATATATATACACGTACACATACACATACACATACACATACACATACACATACACATACAGCTCAGTAACGGTACAAAAGCAGCTATGTAAATCAGTGGAGTAGAAGCACCAGACAGAAGCCCTCACAGCTACAGACATCCAATTTTGACAAAGATGCCAAAAATAAACACTGGAGAAAGGACAGGTTCTTCAACAAACAGATCCGTATCTCTCATTCCGCACAAGAGCAAAAACCTTCATTCAAGACCCAAAACTCTGGATCTGCCAGTCAGGAAAACACTTCAAGATGTAGGCATAGGCAAGGGCTGTCTGATCAGGCCTCCTAGGCGTTCAGGAAACAATGCTGACAATTGACAGACGGGACTCCAGGAGACACAAAAGCTTTGGCTCAGCAAAGCAAACAGTTGACTGAATGAAGAGACAGCGTATGGGATGAAAGAAAGCCTTTGCTGTTTGCAAATGTTATAGGAGGCTAATATCTGTAATATACAAAAAGCTAAGAAAGCTAACCAAGAGATCAAATAACTCAATAATAAACGAGCTAATGAAATAGGTCTCAAAAGATGGAACACAACCAGTCCATAAACACATGAAGAGAATATTCAACCTCACTGGCCTTCAGAGAAAATGCAGACTACATTTAGAGTCCATCTCACTCCAGTCAGAATGGCAGTCATGAAGAAAACAACAAACGCTGGTGAGGATGTGAAGCAAAGGAAGCCTTTATACACTGGGATTCTAAATTTGCCCAGCCTCTGTGGAAATCAGTATGGTGCCTCCTCCAAAAGCTAAACTTAGATCTCACATATGACCCAGGGACACCACGTCTGGGTTTTCACCAAAGGACTCCACTGCAAGTCAGCACATCACAGAGACACTTGCACTTCGAATTTACTGTAGCACAGAGCACAACAGCTAAGTTAGAGAGCCAACCTAGGTACCCGTCAGCAGAGGTATGGGCAAGGAAAGCGTGCTGCATATGCAGGCGTGCATGCCGGTCTGTGAAGACCAAGGTCAATGGCCAGTGTCCTCCTCTCTTGTTCTGCGCTTTGTTTTTTGAGACAGCTACTTTCACTGAACCTAAAATGGATTGATTGGCTAGGGAGGCTGACCAGCTAGCCTGAGGAATTTACTTGTTTCTCTGCTCCCCAACACACACACATGTACGTACACACACAAACACACAAACACACACACATTGGGGTTACACACTGGGGTTGGAGATGTGTGCTCCCACACCCAGCTTTTTGTATAAATTCTAGTGGCCAGAACTCAGGTCTTCATGCTTGCAAGGCAAGGACTTTACTGACTGAGCTATCTTCTGACCTCCTTCCAGTTAAGTTTGAATTATCCAGTTAATCATTTTCCAGTAAATAGCTCAAACAAACGCCATTCTAATGTTGCTGTGACCACATGATGTTAACTTGACACAAGCTAAAGTCATCTGAAAAATATGCATCCATAAGATCCAGCTGTAGGGCATTTTCTTAACTAGTTATTGATGTGGGAGGGCCTAGCCCATTGTGAATGGTGCTATCTTTGGGCTGGTAGCCCTGGGTTCTATAAGAAAGCAGGCTGAGCAAGCCATGGGAAGCAATGCAGTAAGCAGTACTCCTCCATGGTCTCTGCATCAGCTCCTACCTCCAGGTTCCTGCCCTGTTTAAGCTCCTGTCCTGACTTCCTTCAGTGATGGACTATTATATGGAAGTGTAAGCCAAATAAACCCTTTCCTCCCCAACTTGCTTTGGTCATGGTGTTTCATCACAGCAATAGTAACCCTGACTAAGGCAGTTGCTGAAGAAAAAGATCCAGTTTCTAATGTCATCCTTATAGCATGCTATCATCAAGGTTTTTGCTTTATGCCCTGTCTTCCCCTTAGCTAGAGAGAATCTCCAACCTCAGAGTAGGTTTGTGGCCTGTAACTTGTCAAAGTGCCAATGCCATTTCCCGATGAAAATCCCAGTCCCAGCAGTGGCAGGACATGAGACTTAGCATACTGTCTCAGTCACTGTTCTATTTCTGTGAAGAAGATACTATGACCCAGGCAACTCAGGGTTAGTCCATTATCACCATGGTGGGGGCACAGTGGGAGCATGGCAGCACTCACTGCCCTGGAGGAACAGCTACATCTTGATCCAGAGACAGAGAGAAATAGAAAGAGATCCTGGGCCTGGGAAGGGCTTAACAAGGCCAGACCTATTCCAACAAAGCCATGCCTATATGAGCCTATAGGGGCCATTCATATTCAAACAAACTACCGCATACACACCAGCCTAGCCTCTGAACGCCTGGAGTGTGCCTGAGCTATGGTAAAATCTGCTGCTAGTGTGGGCATACTTGATCTTGCTGAAAGTACACTTGATCACTGAGAGGTCGGGGGTAGGAGGTAGAGTGGGAAAAGGTGGTTCAGAAAATGTGTGGGTTCGAGAGAGGGGAGAGAAAGAAGAACCTGAGACACAACTCGGGCTGCAGCTTCTAGGAATTCCTAGGTTATTCCTTCGGTCAGTATTAGCTCCTGACCTACATCTGGGCTCCTTCTTTTTCCGTGACTCAGCACTGTTGGCAGGTTAGGCCTCACAACACTTGTCATGGGAGCTGTCTGTACACTGAGAGATGTTTGGTTGCAGCTAAACTAAAGCCAGAAGCACTCCCTCCCTCTCGGTTATAACCTAAACCATCGCCAGGTATTGCCAAAGGGCCTGAGAGGCAAAATCACCCCGACTATGACCCACAACACTCATCCCAGTCAGCATTTTCCTGTTTTATGTGCAATCCTATAGAGGGCTTAACAAAATGTGGGTTTCTGGATCCCCACCTCAGATTTTCTGGTCCAGGATGTAGGCTAGAAATCTACATTTTTAATAGATGTAGAGGCTCCTTGAAAGATTTCTGGAAATGACACAATGAAGAGTCAGTAAGATAAACAAATGTCTTCACAGTACAGAAGGTTTTTACTCTCTTGCTCTGAGGTATCAGCAAAGACTTGGAGAGAAGGTTCCACTAGGGCTAAGGGAGGGAACATGGTCAAATGTAGACACACACACACACACACACACACACACACACACATCCCTAGCCTCTAATATACCTGTGTATACCTAGATCTTTGAATGTCCATCAAAGCTCTGTTACATTCTTTTCTCATCTCAGCCTGTCCCTAATCGCCTGAGAAAGTTTATCAAGTTTAAGCAAAATGTATTTTAAAAGTTTATTGCTCCCAAACAGCTGATGTACAAAGTAACTTCTGAGAAACAACTCCTTTGTGAATATGGACAGCCTGTTCCAGAATACTGCCACATCTATAGGACAGAAAAAGCTGTTCCCATGGAGGAGGCAGGGTCCCTCCCTCGGTTCTGTCTCCAAGAACTCTTTGTCTCACTACATAAAAGAAAGACGACCCATGCTGTTCACTCCAAAAGCCATCTCAGCTTGTCTATCAGGTTTTCTTGTTTGGATATGAAAGATAAAGGGGTTGAAAATTTCTTCACAAAGCCATGCCACAGGCAGTTTTCTTCACAAACCTAGCCACCTTTGGGTCCCAACAGCCAATGGGGTTGAGTGGGGCTGGGTGGTAGGTGGGTAGAGCCACCTTGACCCATAAGTAAAGTGCAATATGCAGGTATTCTCCTGGTGATTGAACTGTGTTTTGAGGAACCACCGTTGGTTCCTCCTTGTAGCAGGAATCGAGTGGAAGTCGTGCACATGAGGGGGATTCATAATCACGAATGGTGGTGAAGGACCTCAGCACATTGTGTCAGTCTGCTCTGACAAGGGCACATGCCACCCTCGCCTCCAAATGCTGCTTAAACCAGAGTACAACTGGCAAAGCCAGTGTTCTTTGGAGCCTGCTAAGATTTGGATATGGTTTGAATATGTCCTCAAAGATTGAGGTGTTGAAGCCTGGTAGAAGTATGGCACTCCCGGGAGGTGATGGGGCCTTTGAAAACTGGATCCTGGTGGGAGAAGGGGACAGAGAATCGATCTGTGGGTGCATGCTCTTGGAAAGTGTTCATAGCAGCACAGTTAGTTTCCACAAAAGTGCTATCAAAGAGAAAGCCTGGACCATAAGTCACCCTGGCTTATCTCTCCAATAACCTCTCTCACACATGTTTTCTCCAGGATGCCATCTACCACCTTACGATAAAGTCGAGGGGCCCTCGCCTGAGACCAAGCAGATGGGGTGTCCAGTCCTGGACTTGAGCCTCCAAAGCTGTGAGTTAAGTCAACCTCTTTTTTTTTTTTTAATAAATTATTCCTCCACTGGACAATTGTTACAGCAACGGCAAACATGCTAATGCAGGCTCTCTGCCACTCTCCTTTACTATCTGACTACGATTTTAAGACAAATCTCCTATAACAAAAAGGTTTTCATTTTTATCTTTTGAAAGTACACCCACCCCGTCTTAACCAGGCAGGGCTACCCAGCATATTCAACAGGAGCCAGCTAGGAGACATGAGCTGAGGTTAGGAAACAAGAGTGTTACCCGGTCATATGGACTTCAGCACTGAGGAGATGTGTGGTTTGCTGAGTCAGGGCTTAGCCTAACTGAGCTCTGTAACGCTTTGCCCTACTGTCCAGTGGACTGAAAGAGCTGGAGAGGTCAAGGGATGTGTGAGCATCTAAAGAGAAACCACTTCACATACGCAATGTCCTGCACCACCTACCCTACTCCTGCCATCCCACCCCTATCCTTACACTCACCAGATCCACTCAAGCATAAGAAACTTTTCCTGCCTCAATGGTGGCAGCCAGTTAAGGGCCACACAGCAAGAGACAAGTATCACCCAGTGTGTCCCTGAGGTCATTCCTTCTACTGGCCACCAAGAAGCTACAAATAATGTCCTCCAGGAAGCAGTACTAACTGAGATCCTGATAATAGAGGTACATGCAAAGGGAGCCCTGGACTCAAGCTCCAAGACTGCATTCGGTTCCAACTTCTGGTTTTAAACAAGGGCAAATAAAGCCCCTCATTGGGGTGTGTGTGTGTGTGTGTAAGTGAAGTGACTCACCCAAGGTCATGTAATCAGTTAATATCAGAGCCATTGCTTAAAGGAGACCTGGAGCCACTAATCACAGATACTGGGAGATGGGAGCACCACCCTTTGTGTAACTGAGAGATGGGAGCACCACCCTTTGTGTAACTCCTAGTCCTAGGCTCTCCCATAAAGATGAAACTGTAAGTTCCTATGTAGTATGGTAGACTATATCCAGTTCAGACAAAGAAGATTCAGAGTGGTAGCTTATTGGCTCATGAACCAGATATATCCTTATAAAGGGAACATATTGGGGAAGGAGAAGGCCATACTCCTTGTGAATATCTTGCAGGAGGAAATTATATTTACAAAGGACAGGAAGAAACCCCCAACCCATGCACAGCTGCTGAACACAAGAAGGCCTGTGTGAGCAGACATATACTTAGGATGAGGGCCTCTGATTGGAACAGGTTTAAGCCAGCGATTCCTGTCCATGTAGGAGATAATTTGGCCATGGACACCAGGCAGAATGCTGTGTGATTGAGTAGTGGCACCAGAAAAAAACAAGAACTGTTGGCAGCCATCAGAAGCTGTAAGAGGCGAGGAAGGATTACTCTCACAGACCTTTGGTAGAGAGCTGGCCCTTCTAACGTTTTTTCACTTGGGGCCTTTTGACTCCTTTTTTTGTTTGTTTGTTTTTATGTGTATTTGTGTTTTGTCTGCATGTATATCTGTATAAGGGTATTGGATCCATGGAGTACCAGACAGTTGTAAGCTGCTATGTGGGTGTTAGAAATTAAATATGGCTTCTCTGGAAGAGCAGACACCCTCTTAACCTCTGAGCCATTTCTCCAGCCCCCTTCTTGATCCCTTAACTCTAGTAAAGTCCTGCTGCATAAACCACCCATTGTGTGGCACTTTCCATAGGAGCCCTGGGATGCCAGTCTGGGGCGATGCTTAGGAGAGGCTAAGTGAGTAGTCTATGATCGTGTAGAAGTGCAGCCTGGCCAGGTGTATGAGCCAATCCTGGAAGAGAGCTTTCCATCTACCTTCTCCATCAGGAAGCTTCTAGGCAGTGTCTTGGGGGGGGGGGGGTGTCTAATGAGAAGAGAAGGGATGTGAGTGAGGCAGACCTGGATGGGAACCTTGGATTGTTCTGGACACCTTGAAGGTCAACATGAGTATCTGTTATACCTTGTGAAGGCCTCAGACATGAGACCTTTGTCTTATGGCCAGGACAAAAGTCACTGTTTCACACTATGCATGAACTTCACCCACTCCAGTACTTTACCCAGACCAGTTGTCCCATTCCTAGTATGGGATCTCACAAACAATAGGTCGTTAGGCCACCTCCCCTGAGAAACTTCCAAGAGAATCAAAATCTGAGCTTAAACAAATGCTCCAAAATAAAAAAAAAAAAGCATTTAGGAACAATAGAAAAGTTTTGATAGCATTACTAATTCTACATCGTGAGACCACAAGAAGAATCACTTTTTTAAAAACTTGTTTAACCCAAAGCCAACTCTAACTTAGGGTAGATGGAAAACAGAGTCTCTGTTGCAATGAATGAAGACATCATCACAATGTTGATTCTCACCCCAAGGATCCAGCCCTTTCCACCAAGTCACTGCCTCTCCGTTGACTCTGCTGTCACATCTCTATGACATCACTAACATTTGAAACGGACACTGACTTCCACAGGGACAAGATCATTTCTGATGTTTAGGTTTAGTCTATTCCACTGACAAACATCCAGCTTCTACGACAGATCCTACAATGTGATTGGTTCACGGTATGTGTAGGTCAGACAAATGACTGACTGGGAGTAGACAGCAGTGCTCACATATGCGGAAAAGACAATGGAATGTGGGGGCTCCTCCACCTACAACTGTTGTACCTAAGTTCTCACTGGCCAGTGCCCACTTGTCATTAGGACACTGCTTGACCCCCGACCTGATCTATCACTCTCCTCGAGTTCTCCATGTGCTTGCTGCTATAGACAAGAGCACAGCACAACCATGCTGTGTCTTTCTCAGCACAATATTTTTCAATGAAAAATTAAGAGGCTGGTTCTTTGTTTTTAAAAATTGGTTCACATCCCAATAGAATTCTCAAGGACAGAATGCCAGCCAGGGTGGAACCCTGTGGGGAAGAGAGCTAAGAATGGTTCATAGGAGACTTGAGTCCAGATCTTGCTCTGCTTTTTGAGTTGAAAAATTACGCCCCTGGGATGTCTCTGAGACATTTTAACTTGATAACATGACAAATGAAACCGTTTTGTCTTTCAAGTTAGGATCTATAAGTATTGAGATATTTTAGGTTTTGTGAGAAAGGCAGCTAAAACCAGAGATGTACATCACAATATTATAACAAAATTGTGAGTTCATGTGGGTTATGAGGTCAGCATTTCTCCTGGGGTAAGATATTACCACTGTGAGAGGACAGCTGGTGTCCTCATTAAAAACCCAGAAACACTGGTAAGGGAACCTCCCAGGGGAAATGGACATCACCCAGTAACACTTAAAATTATACAAGGTGGGTGAGTGTGAGGAGCCAGCAAGGGTACAGGACAGAAGGAAAGGCGGGGCCGAAGGTAGGAACCTGAAGGTGATAGGCACGTGCCAAGAGCCCAGGTTTGGGAGTCACTCCAAACCATAACAGGTTGGCACCCTACAGCCTGACAAGTGTACTGGGATTCTGGACTTCCCACCAACACATACAAGCCTGGCCACAGTGCGCTACTTGCTGTGGAGATCAGGAGCTGGGCTCAACATGCTTATCGTCCTTAGGGATGGTATGCATCGATTTACCGAGTCTGCTCCAAGCCTGTTCTCTCTGCAATCCTTCCAGCATCCCTCAAGTCGCCCGTGAGCCTGATGCTGTCAGTGTAAAATGCAGTCACCCGCTCTTCTGCCTTCAGCTCTGACTTTTTAGGCTCAATCAGTGCTGGGCTGATGAGACCTGTACACCAGCACCTCTAGATAGCATTGTTGTTATCTGAGAAGTCAAGTGCAAACTTAAGAGTTCCCTTCCCAATTTATTCCACTGACTCTGGCATCCTGGGTCTCATCCAGGATGATAACTTTGGAAGTTACTCTTCATTCTCTAGTCTTCATCCTAACTCAGCTATGCCCTCGGTGAAAAACAGGAAACATTCTCACTGGCCTCAGGGATTTCTTCCTGCTTCAGCACAAGTTAAATAAAGCCTCAGGTGAATCTTTAAAACCTACATTCACGATATGCCTGGGAACCTCGGAGGATCTTCCTCACCAGTGTTTACAGACACTTCATTTGGCCCTTGAAGAGCTTTGACGACCTCCCTTTCTTCCTTGTTCTAACTTGTTCAGTTCCTGAGGACTGTGTGGTAGCCATCACCTCAGCCTCCCCACACCCTCTCCAGGACAAACCCCAAGCTCCCCGAAGACCCCACAATGACATTGATCCTACTTTTGCACCTGTCTGTAATCAACCTTTCTACCATGGAGATTTGCCATTGTCACAACACACCTTCTCATGAATCTCAGAACCCAGCTACATCCCCTCCCCCACACACACCCCTGACCCCCATCCCAGGTATCCCTGAGTATTCTCACATCATGTGTCAATTGCTGAACCAATGCTCTTGTGTGATCTATCACACATGTGTAAGTTGAGATCTGGGTTCCAAAAGACGCTGAGAAGCCGCGTCTCTAGTTACTCAGCTCTTGGTAGGGCAAAGACAGACCCAGCAACATCGAGGGCCCTGACTTTAGACCCAGCACCTGGATCAGGCCCTTCTCCCACTGTGTGAGTGAGTGCGAAGGCCAGCTCCAGCTACAATACTCAGGACTTTGCTAAACTTTCGGAAGGGCTTGTTAAATGTCAAATTAAAAAAATAATAATAATTAAGCCAAGTCAAATCCCTCTTATACCACATGTCCCGGTTGCCAGAGGTTGCCATTTTGTCTGTCTCAATGAGAGAGAAGCTATGTCTGCATTAACAGCTGCCTACGGGTTAGCAACAGCCCACACCCTTGGAGCAAAGAGGATCTGACTCTGGTATGTGCCAGATCCCTGTAGGAAATCTCTAAGGCCAACTCTTTTTTCGGTTGGTCCAACGGTATGTCTTCTTGTAATCTAGAGCCCAGCGAGGTTAAAGGAAAGCCCCCGCAGAGAGCCCAGCTGCCCTTCCCGTGAGTGCTCAGGGAGCAGGCCTTAAGAGACTTACCCTCACACAGTAGTTCAGACCGTTCCCCAACAGGTGCTGGAGAGGGGGCCCGTCCTGCTTGCTCCTGGGGGTTGGTTCTCCGGGGCCAGGCAGTGGGCAAGAATCAGGACGCAAGGAGGTGGGCCTGCGTCCCACCTGGTCCTGTTGTGGTGCAGGTGCAGGCCCAGACCTATTTAGACTGGTTTCTGGGGACGCTGGGCTGCTTGGAGTCTGATCCTGGTTCTCTTGGAGCTTCAACCGAGGCACCTGTTTCGTACCCAAGCAGAAGGTTTTCAGACTCAGAAAAGTGATGGGGTTGGCCAGCTTCATGCTTGCCATACGGGGAATCAAGGTGCATAGCGCGGTGGGGCTCTCCTGGCTGGGTACAGTGGCATCTTCAGTCGGCAGGTGAGGGGCCAGGGCTGGGTAGGGAGGCGGTGATGCGCCCTTGTTTCCAACCGAGCCTCCGGGGCTCCCTTCGTCCAAAGATGTGATGGACTCGTTCCGAAAGCGGCTGTACTTGGTCCTGTGAAGCATCCCCAGGTGCCCAAAGAGTCCTACATACAGCGTGAGTCCTGCCTGGCTGTCCTGGCTGCGTTCTCGCATAGCCTTAGCAGTGCTGAGACGGGGCACCGCAGCCTAAAGTGCCTCGCAGTCCGATAGACCCACACCACAGTCACCTCTCACTTCTGCTCTGGCGGTCACCCGCCCGGGTCCCAGGCTGCTCAAGGATGACAGTCCAGGAAGACGCCTCCCCAGCTCTGATTGCAGGCCCTGGCAGAGGTCCCCGGAGCGCGGGGGGGGTGGTGGTGCGGGGGTGTCCTCGCCCCGGAGTCCCGTCCCCCAGGCTGGGGCAGCGGGTGCCACCACGCCTCTAGCCTTAGCAGAAATATTTACCCCCTTTCCCTCTGCGCACAAGAACTTTCAAACCTGCTCCCCTCCAGCTCCCACGGGGCGGGGCAGGGACTAGCCCATTAACCCTTTATTTGTTCCCATGATTGTTCATTTCAAAGGGAAAAATAAAAAAGCACATAAGAGTCAAAGGCCCTTCTGTATGGGCTGGAGTTATGACGGCTGCCCTTTCTCGGAGGATCTTGGTTCTGGGCCACCAGCCAGGAGTCCTAGCGACGGGCGCTGGTCCGCATTGTTCCTCCAGCTTGAGGTCCGGGCATCCTCTGTGCAGCTCGGGTCCGATCTCGTCGGCCCACCCCTTCTCAGAGCACCCTTCCCTCCCGGACCTTCCTGCAGTCTTTTTCAGGAGGAGCCTGTGCACAGCAGAAGGCTGAGTTGAGCGGATGATACCCAGGCTGTTGAAATTTTTATGAATGAACTTTGCCGAATGAATTTCCCTCGTTGTGTGAGAGCTAATAAATCTGTGAATGGAGCCGAGAATAGCTGTAATTGACTGACCCGTTTGGGGCGGCGCGGGGGGAGAGGGGAGGAATGCTACTTGGTTTTCATCCAATCAGGCTGCAGCTTCATGAGTCATGCACTGTGAATATACTAACTAGTAGCTGGGAGAAACGAAGCCGGGCAGAGAAGAGGGAGGGTAGTATCTGACGAATGGGTTAAAAGTAAAGGCAATCTTTGCTCCTGGATCGTCAGTATGCTGGGAATCAGAAGGTTAAAAATCGATTTCCTTTCTTATTAAGATGGGGAGGGGCGAGAAAGGAGATAGAAATTAGATATATTGTTCCATGGACATTAGGGCATATGTTACACAAACAACTCTTGTGGGAAGCCTAGATTTATTTTTCTTAGAAACGTTATTTTTTTTTTTAATTGATTGCCGCCCTATCTTCTGTCTGGTGCAATTTCCTGAGCCCATCAAATGTCCCGGGAAGACGTAAAGGCTGAGCACACAGGAAGCCAGAGCCCCAGCTGGGCAGAGGAAATGCAGGTTCATTCAGGAGCTGAGAAGAGGGATCTGCTGAGACCTTGGGGTGGGGGTGGGGTGAGAGGCTCGGGGACGAAGCAGCTGAGGTTGCATTTTTCTGAGAGCCTTGGCTCAGTACCTGAGACTATTCATGATTTCGAATACTAAGGCAGCAGCCAAGAGAATGTGGGAAGAAGGCCACCTCACCTTCTCACTGACCATGGGCTGCCTCAGCTCCAGAGTGCTCAGGACTTAGCCTGAACTCCGGAGCCATCCAAACACAGGTTTGAATGAAACCAGTGCAGGTGACCAGGAGACAAAGCTGCCTCGCCTCAGAGCTTCTTTTGTGCTTAGGCTCAGAATGGCTTTTTGGTATCCTGTCTGCCAACTTTGTGAGCATTTTCCCCTCCTCTGGGAAGGCCTTTTGTGGCTTCCTATGCCTTCCTTTCTGACTTTCTTTTTGCACATCCACATTTGGCAAACACAAAGGGAATAGAATGGCTAAATTAGAACTCATGCCCCGGACTAGGGAGATAGAATAGGAATAAGACTGAAAGAATCCGCTGGGTACCTCCGACTGCTGCTCATGCTTCATTCATCTCCCCTGCCTTCTCCTCTGGGTCCCTCCTCATGGATGCCATGCCACAGTAACATCCCACTGCCCTGAGAGAAGTCCCTTCTCTCAAGAGTAGTAATGGCCTTGTCTTTGAGAAGCAAGTACTCACAATGTCTGAATTCCCAATGAATGGCGTGAGGGGGCTTATGAAGTAGCTACAATCCCTACAACGCCTCAGCACAATGTTCCAGAGAGTACCTGCCTCCCAGAGCATACTGGGCAGCATTTTTTAAAGGCTGCTGGAGATTTTAGCAGTTAAAATCATGTACTGCTCTTGCAGAAGACCTGAGTGAGCTTGTATCAGGCAGTTCACAGTATCTCTAGCTCCAGAGGAGATCTGATATCCTCTTTTGGACTCCATGGCCACCTGCAAACACACACACACACACATTTAAAAATGGCACATACCTATACTTTAATGAGATAAATCTTTAAAATAATTAGTCAAATAAAAGGCTGTTGGAACCAGGGTATCTCCATTGAAGTAGTGTTCCCAACTGCTAGGATACACTATGCCATCTTAGGCAACCAAATGGAAAAAATACCACAAAGTAAAGGACGCCAAGGAAGGTACACTGTCTCAAGAAACAATTCCCAATGTACATCTGGGCCTGGGGAAAGGTGATGCTGCTGCTGATTCTGACAAAACCTCAGGATGCTGTTCTGCCTGTACACCTGAGTGACCTAGAAGGCCCTCTTACCCAGTTCTGCATTGTGCTGACCAGACCAGCATAATAGGGTATTCTGGAGGTGGCAGGCAAAGCAAGGTGGGACTAGATAGATGAGAACGAAAGCATGACACTGTGAGCCACTTCTCTGTCCTGGGAGCCAGGAAGACATTCATCTGCACCCACTGAAAAGCTGTCTGTCTGTCCAGCAGCCCTGGAGATGGCTGGCTAAGCAGGTAAATAGGTGAACAAAAGGGCTAATATATCATCTCCAACTAGAAACACAAACAAATACAACGCTAAGTAATGTTCACTGGAGCTAGCCCAGCAGCTAATACCTGTGTGTCCAGTAGTATTTACAACTGTCTGTACCACGGCTGTCTTATTCTTGTACAGACAAAGTGTTAAGGTTTGATCTGTTGCTATACATTGTAATGCTAAATTCTGTACCAGATGGTCTTACTCCTACAAGTGAATTCTCACACTTACAAGCTTTTGTTGTGTAAACCTTGTTCCTTGATTTAGAATTATTGGTTAAATAAAACTGGCCACAGCCAATGACTCAAGGGGGTAGAGGTAGGTGGGTTTGGAGTTACCTGGTTGTGGATGGAGAAGAGCAACCAGGAGGAGAAGGAGGGAGAACAGGAGGAGAGGAGGAAGCCTCCATGAGGGGAAATGAACCATGAGCATGTGGCCAGGAGAAACAGCAAGTATCTGAGGTACACTGCTGGGAAGGGAGCCAGGCCAGCAGTTAGAAAAGTAGATTAGAGGTTACCCCCCAGTAATTGTCAAAGCCAAATAAAATAACCATAATCCGAGTCTCACTCATTCGTAAGCTAGTCAGGGATAAGTTTAAATTGGTTGAACTACAGTAAAGGGAAGCAATTGTCACAGCCTGACCCCAGCTGGTGAGTAATGATGCTGCCGGACAGACGGCTGCTGGATGCCGGACAGACGGCTTGCTGTACCCACTGCCTCCTGATGACCAGAAAACCCACATCTAGATTCTGGCCCGTGTTGAGACCACAGGCTCACTGCTCCCCAGTGCTCTGGCAAACAGCTGAGTGGGAAGGAGAGGTAGGGATTTCTTCTTACAAGTTCCAGTGTTGTGGAGATGCCTGAGTCTGCCGTCCCAGACCAGCCAGAAAGTAGCTGCTCTGCCACTCGTTGCTTTCCTGCCTCTACCCTGCAAAGCTGTCAGTGTTAAGGAAACGTATGCAGCCCACTAAGGACTTCTTAGAAGTAGAGATAATGCCAGACTAGAGGTTATGAGAAACCTTGATGGCCTGACCACTGCCCACATGCACTGTGTATTTGGCCGCTCAATGTAGGAAAAGGACCCTTAGCTGGGCCGGCTTGGTGGAACTGACCTGTGACCCCAGCTACTCAGGAGACTGGGGTAGGCGAGTACAAGCTCAAGCACAGCCTGGACTAGAATGAGTTCAAAGCTAATAACTCAATAACTTAAGAGAAGGAAATACATGATGTTTGCCTAGCATGTATGAGGCCACAGGTTCAGTCCCTACTACCATTGGTGGAGGGAGAAATGCCGTTACTGTGGGAGTTAAGGAGTTGGGGTGTACGCTGTTCAGTAAGCTGTTCCATTTTCTTATCTATAAGATGGGCACCACAGGGCTGGGGACATAGGTGTAACAATAGTATGTGACAGGCTGGTACTCCAGACCAGGTTCTAAGGTAAGTGCTTCACAACTGCACCTGCAAACAATGTTATGGTGCCTTGTCTAAGCCACTATATCAATGAGGGACAGGGCCGGTGCGATGGGGCAGGCCTTTGACCACCACAACATAATCCAATACACCCAGAAACCTAACTCCGTGTTCCCTAGGTGTTCGCTCATTCCTCCCCTCTTCTCTCCCATGGAGAGCAAACGTAGGAACAACCACTGTCCTCAGAAGGAGGGGCATGCCTGATAGATAACCAGATGTTGCCAAGAAACTGTTCAGCTCATCAATGCCACCTGAAAGAGAGCCATGCTTTGTCCCTTACAGGCCACCTCCTTTGCTTTGCAGCACCCATCCCTGACTACCTTCTGTGGGTACAGCCTGCAGGAGCAAGGAAGAACGAGGCCAGGTTGGACTTGTGTAGAATCAGCTATGGGAGAATGAGCGAAGCTTCTAGACTGGAATGCCTGCCAGCTCTTTTAAAAAGCAGGACATAAGAGAATGAGGGAGATCAAACTAGAGAGAGTAGACGCAGCTGAGGGTATGTGGGCACAGATTTCCGGAAGCCCACCATCACCAGCATGTCTCACAAAGCCGACCTGTTGCTGAAGACACAGGTAATGGGCCTTTGTGTAAAGCATGTGAATTCAAGGGTCCTGTGGGTGTCGTGGCAGGTAGGAAAACGATCCAAGAAGGGGTAAGGATGAAACTGGATTCAGCTTGACTTAGACAAACTGGATCAAACTATTGAGCATAATCAGAAAGAGACAAAAGACTCCCAGCCTAAGAAAGCCATGCCGTCTCATGTTTCTCAGGAATTCTAGTGGAAATCGCATCTGGACCTAGTTGCCAGTATTACAATGTGCGCTCTTTAAGGTTACTTCCAAAAGAAAAGCCTTACATCCCACAGGTGTGATGGCAAGAACATTTTTCCTATTATAACTTGAGTTTACCAGTGAATAAGACTAGTTTGGTTGAAATTGTGTTTCCCTTCTTTATATTGTGAATCAAGACATTTGAAAATTATTCATTTTTATTATCTTTTTTCAATTAAAAAAAATTTAATTGTGTATGCCTGTGTATGGACTTGTACTCATCTGAGTGTAGGAGCCCATGGAGGATAGAGGATGATGGGTCCCCTGGAGCTGAAATTACAGAAAATTGTATATGTGGGTGCTGGGAGCAAAACTCAGATCTTCTAGAAGAGCAACAACTACTCTTAATTGCTGAACCATCGCTCCAGATTTATTTATTTTATTTTATGCATATGAGTACACTGTAGCTATCTTCAGACATACCAGAAGAGGACATCTGATCCCATTGCAGATGGTTGTGAGCCACCATGTGGTTTGCTGGGAATTGAACACAGGACCTCTGGAAGAGCCATCAGTGCTCTAACCACTGAGCCATCTCTCCAGCCTCTGAATCAAGAGTTTTGTTTTGTTTAAAAAAAAAAAAAAAAAAAAAGTTTTAAAAGGCGATGTAGTGGAAGGCTATGGTACAATGTGGCCAGGAGTTGCCTGGGCAGAGGACTTGGGACTGAAAGAACCTAGCTCAGCTCTAGCCCTTCTGTCACAACCTGAAGGATATGACATCACACATTTGCAGACAGCACAGCAGCCGTGGTTGCAGCAGAAGGGGTATCTGTGGCATGAGAGCAGCTAGAAAAGAGGGACTTTCCAGAGTCAAGTTGAACTCCAGCTCAGGGAGTACTGAGGGTGGCCAGGAACTTCATCCCTACATTAGTCTTGTGATTTTTCTCCTAAATTCTCAAAATTCACAAGTGTGCAGTCCTGGGACTAACCAAATCCCACGGTGGATTTGGCCTGGGACAGCGGCTGATGGTGACGGGTCCTCAAAGATACTGGACATAAAAGTCACTTTGCCCTGCCCCCCCAACTCCCGCTCCACTGTGGCCCATGGGCTCAGTGAGTGAGTGTGAGCCCCCTACTCGGTCTCTACTCCATGAGAAAGCAGGTGGGGGAGGAGGGAGAGAGGCTGGAACCTTCTGCAATGTTGCAGTCTTTATAGCTTACTGAAAAAAAGCTCTTTAACTAAAACAAGCTAAACCAGGAAGCTAAAATAGAACTTAGGTGAAAGGTTTGCTTTAAGTACAGAAAAGTGAGCTGTTAGCTTTATTGTGATGGAGGAAAAATGGCTTTCTCTTCCTTTCTTTTTTGCAAAGAGACACCACAGTCAGATGGAATGGGATTCTGGACTGCAGAGATATCAGACCCAGGGTCACAATGGGACCAGCTCTGGCGTCTCTCAACATTCCCAGTCAAAGATATTTCCACAGGGACTTTGCAAAAATAACCATCAAGGCTAGTGGGTCAGAAGGTAGCATTCTAATGTAGTACTGTTTCCTTTTGGTTTTTTTCTAATGTAATTTTGGTTTTCCTGTAGTGTGTAAAAGTCATGGTGGAAGAAAGCCAAACAACCCATGGGCTCCTCACATGTGCACATGGATACAGGAAAAGCCGGCTGGCTTTGGCACAATACACAGGCAATGGCTGCTTCTGGTCACTTTTGAATTTTGAGCTAGTTGGAGAGCCAGTCCAGGCCATCCCCACTGGTCACACAGGTGGGCCAAGTGTGCCACCTTCTCTGGGGAAGGGAGTGTCACCCAAGTGTATCTGCTTCATTCATAGACTTTGGAAGATCCTGCTTCTTTACATACACACAGAAAACCACCTTTCAGAGTTCATCTGCTAACACTCTGCTTAGTTTTGGATCTGCCCTCTGTCATTACTGTCACTGCTCTGTCCTCTTTTTTTTTTTTTTTTTTTTTTGGTTTTTCGAGACAGGATTTCTCTGTGTAGCCCTGGCTGTCCTGGAACTCACTCTGTAGACCAGGCTGGCCTCGAACTCAGAAATCCGCCTGTCTCTGCCTCCCAAGTGCTGGGATTAAAGGCGTGTGCCATCACCGCCAAATGATGTCCTCTTAAAGGTCTGATTTTGTCCTGACCACCAGCATTCCAGAGTGTGAAGCTGCTATTTCACTCCCCTTTTGTCTCCACAACCAACCTGTCACAGGATGGTTGCCAAAGACTTCCCAAAGTCGATTTGTTCAAAATGCCGGTTTGAGCGCGTGTCTAAGCTACCATGAGAATCCGAGTCTCCTTTTTCCCAAATAGATTTTTAAGCAGCTTTTCAAAACTGTTCCCCACCACAGCTGAATGCTGAAACCTGCCATTGCTGTGAAAGGCTCCACAAAGATGGTTACCAATGTCCCCACCTCAAAGACACCATCTTCTTTCTATCTTAAGACAGAGAAAGACTCAAGCAAGACAAATGCACAGACCTCCAACGACTATTCCTAGACCTTTGAACCTGTGTTTGCCTGGTCCTATTTGTAAACTGCTTGAAACACAATGGTGTTTTTCGCTTTTAACTTTCTTCTTTCTCAAAGCTAGATTTCTGCTAGCTGCTCTCCCATACCTACCCCAGTGTGATATTTTAGGAGCAGGCAATTTGTTTCTTCGCTTGCTAAGGTCCACAAGTAGAGAATACTTGTCCCAGGGTAGCTCCTTCTCAGCCATTCCTAATTTAGATGGCTTAATGAGATTTGGGAAAACTGAGCAGATGAATTAGATGAGATTCTAGACTTTGATTCGGGAGGATAATAAGCAGGGAATTCTGAGGACCTGGGGATGAGGTGAATGGGAGCAGCACATGAAATATCTACATGGACAGAGAGTGTACTAATTAACCCAGGAAAAATTGATAAATTGTGTTAGCTAAGCTGTTAAATTTGTGACAGGTTTTTTGTTTTGATTTTTAATGCCATCATGATAAATTTTTGTGTTGTATTAAAAAGAAAGGAACATTTTGCACCTGATATTAGAAGAAGAAAGAAGAAGGAGGAGGAGGAGGAGGAAGAAGAGGAGGAGAGGGAGAAGGAGAAGGAGAAGGGGAAGAGGAAGAGGAAGAGGAAGAGGAAGAGGAAGAGGAAGAAGAAGAAGAAGAAGAAGAAGAAGAAGAAGAAGAAGAAGAAGAAGGGCCCAACCTGGGTTGGAAATTTGGTTCTCTTCTTATTCTCCAACAAATCATATGAAGGTGAAGAGAAGAACCCCACATGGGAACATCCATCCACCAGCCTCTGCCTTGAGTTCATATGGGGAGTTTGAAGACAGGTTGCCCTGAAGCCCAGCTGTTGAAACAGGCCAGCCAGACCCCTGTGTTTTCCAAAGCCACCTATATTCTCATGTCCTTCAGCATTGGGGAAAATGAAAAGATCCTAGACCCAGGTCTGAAAGCATAAACTATGAGTTACAAGAAAATAAATTCCAGATGCTGGGAAGGTTGACTTGGATCTAGGAACACAGGGATCTGAGTATCAAATGTGACCTGAGTTGCAATCTATGGCCAGGACTAGTCTATGCTGTATAGGCAGTTTGCAGCATTATAGACGGAAAGCTCATGTTGGGTGGCCCTGACTGAGGCCAGACACAAATCAGCAGTGAAATAGCCATAGCTCATTCAGCAGAAGTCTTATGGAATCATCCTGGCAAATATTCTAGTCAAAGGCCAATCAAATGTTTCCAGTGAAATGTTGGAAGACATGGAGGGCAATAGTAGTCACAGTCATAGCATCTGGAATAGATGTGCACATCTATAACCCCAGCTAAGTAGAAAAACTGGAGCAGGAAGATCATGAGTTCAAGTCCTGCCTCGCCTACAGACAGAATTCAAGGCCAAGCTTCAGAACTTTGCAAGAGCCTGTTGCTAAATGAAAAGTAAGAAAGGGCCATATTGTCAAAATATTTAATCCTGGCCAAAGGTTTCTACCCTGGCTTTGACTGTTTAGTTCCAGAATGAAAGACACACACGGCCTTTTATTTACAATGAGCCTTAAACAGTACATAAGCTGGGCCGATACTACCCTCTATGCTGTTAGACCTACTTCCTATTGATAACTCCGAGTTATTACTATGTTTCATCTGGGCTGCTCTTAACTCCAATTGGCCAGTCTTTGGGGCCATGTTCTCTTGACTTCTAACCCATGATGGCTTCTCCTTCCTCCTCTCCTGTACTTTCTTCTCCCTTGTGGTTCCTCTCTGACCCCCAAGCCTGGGAAACCTAAATTCCACCTATGTCTCTTCTCTCCAGCTATTGGCTGTTGGCATCTTTATTTACCAACCAGAAATAACTTGGGTCAGGGTGTACAGGTAGACTCTCTGGTCTCTGGGACAACCAGGTCTTCGGACCTGCACTTAGCATTCCAATAGATAGCAAAGACCAAACCTCAACAGGGCCAGTAAGATGGCTTAGTGAATAAGACTACTTGCTGCCAAGTCTGATGACCATCCATGTGGTAAAAGAACAAAGTGATTCCTGCAAGTTTTCCTCTGACCTCCACATGTGCGTGCGCGTGTGCCCCCCCCCCCCAGTAAGTAACTGGGGCTAGAGTACTGGACCTGGACTCCCAGCACCACACAGTGGGTCTACACCTACAACTCCAATTCCAGGGAGTTTGGTTTGGTGTTTTACCACAAAGAAGGGCTCAAACTTTGCTGTCACAGGGTAACTTGAAGACTTTGTTTGGAACAGAGACAAATCATACCCCAAATGGTCACTATTGCCCTGTTACCCAGTTCAGTCTCTAACTTGGCAGGCTCAATTCACAAGAACTCTCCTGATAGACTATACGAACTCTGTGTTCCTTTAATTTCTGTTTGGAACCTATTATATGGGTAGTTTGTTGACTCTTTTAGTATTTTGGGGGGCAGGTTTGTCCTTTGAGGCAGGAGCCTTGCTGCGAAGCTCCAGGTAGGTGCAGGAGACAAAACTGGGGTGCAGGCATATATCTGTAATCTCAGCACTCAAGAAGCTCAGCCAGGAGAATAGTGAAGTCATCCAGCTAATGCTAAGTGCTGCCAAATTACCTTCCCTAAAATTAGGGTTCTAAGTGAGAGAGAGTTAAAAAAACCTGTACCATAGAGAGAACTTGGAGCTCCTTAGTGCTGCCTCCCCCATAGAGAGAACTTGGGGCCCCTTAGTGCTGCCTCCTGGCTAGGCCAGAGAATTTTAAGAGGAGGGGTCGATTCTACAGGGGCTTTTCTTTGTTTGCCCCTGCCTCTACTCAGCAGAGGCTGAGGATGAGATGGGGCTGGAGGTGCCTCAGAATAGGTGAAAGGGGCAGGGCCTGCAGCTTGTGTCCCTAGTGCAGGGCCCAGAGAAAAAGGCGGTTGAAGTGCAAATGGTCAGGCATGGTGGCGACTCAGCAGTCTGTAAGCACTGTAGAAGAGGCTGGCCTCCACCAGCACACCTTTATAAAGCTGCTGTTATAATCCCATGAGCCCTTTAAACCTCTTTGACTTCACGTTGTAAGCCCCCTTTTCATTCACATACAAGTACCTTATTGATGGGGATGAAAACAAAACATGAAAATTAAATTCGTCCACATTGCAATTTAGACACAGTCCTCGATGATATTTTAGTCTCACGCAAAGCACATCTACATATTCTCCCTCGTACATAACCATAGTTTTTTTTCTTTCCCTAATAACAACAAACAACAACAATAATAATATTACACGCAGTTTTCTCCCCATTTTGTTTGGCGAAAATCTCCATATTTCTCATGCACTTGCAGATGGGTTATTTTAATGGCAATCTACTGCCATTGTGCAAATGCACCATAATTTACCAAATTTACCACAGAGGTTCACACGAAGGTTGACTAAAGTATCCAAAATCCTAGTCAAAGGTTCTAGATAACCCTTTATGAGTGTCTCCCTGGCTTCCGTCGTTTCTGTCATCTCTGAATGTTTTTACAATAAGATTTGGATGATTTCCCTCTCTCTTAATATTCTCGCGTAAATCCCTGTTTCTTGGGATAACTTCCTAGAAGCCGGTTGCTTGCTTAGGTGCGAGATCCTCCTTCTGGTGCACCGCCGCGCCCCCTGCGGACGGCAGCGGGAACTGCGGTTC
Organism: Grammomys surdaster; assembly: GCF_004785775.1. Classification (NCBI taxonomy): domain Eukaryota; kingdom Metazoa; phylum Chordata; class Mammalia; order Rodentia; family Muridae; genus Grammomys; species Grammomys surdaster. The sequence goes on from NW_021619961.1 coordinate 516,030, forward strand.
TGGGCTGCCATTGGCCTTGGCTCGGGCAAAGCTGAGACTGGCAAGGGAGGAGCAGTCAGTCCTGCGCTTTTGCACGGATTGAGCCGGCGAGCCAGGCGACCAGGCGCGCTGCACCGAAGCTGCAGGAGCCTGAGAAGAAAGAGCCAGTGTGCGCCGGGCAAGTCCAAAGGCTTCTCCAGGCACAGCAACTGGCGGGGAGGGGAACGGGGAGGGAGGCCACAATCCCCCACCAGGACAAAGGGGCCTCAGTGCTGGTGAGCAGGCGGCTCCCGGGGCCTGGTGGTAGCATAAAGGGAAGCTGTGTCTTCGCAGCACTCAAGATCACCTTTGTCTTCTGAGTCCAAGTCAAAGAAAGGTTACAGAAGGAGCCTGCAGGCTCTCCTCCCTCCGCAGGGGTCTGGTCCAGAGAAATAGCCAAGTTCTTTCCCAAGATGCTGGGAAATGAGATGAAAATAGAAATGTGCTTGCCTGGTTGCTGCGACAGTGGTCAGTTGTGTAGAAGGCACGTCCTTTGGCTAGGGCTCCCTGTGAAGGAAAGCCAGATCAAAGGATGGGAACCCGTGGTCCGGAAGCGGCCAAAGCACACGAGATACACACGCAGCAGTAAGAATTCACCCTCATTGGGAAGTGGCAGAGATCCGGAGATGGGCCCGTTTATTCCCAGCGGACTCTAGCCAGCCATTCACTTGTGTCTACTGTCTCTTCGGCAACTCTATGCAGACCTAATAGCTGCACCCCTTTGGCCAGTAGGGAGACCAATGGGAGAAAGGTAGAGGCCATCATCTTTACATTTGGTCTCTGATTGGTCTCCTGGAGTTGACACAAGATTAGACATCTTGGACTAGATCTCTGGTGCCACTTAAGCCAACTGGGGCAAAGTACTCCTGGCTGAATGCACTAAGTCACCCCAGTAGCTTGTAGCAGAATGAGAAGCTGGCATGAGCAATATGAACTGCCCCTCACTCCCGAACACATTCCCACACACGTAAATGTGCATCCATTTTCTAACCCTACAACAGGGCATCTCTCCACATTCACTAATTCATCCCCTCAACAGCCAACAATGACTGCCCGACTTGAGAGAGTCAATCCTGAGACTATTAATGATACTCTCCTATGCTTTCAGACAGGAACCAGGCATAACTGTCTTCTGAGAGAGGCTTAATCCAGCAGCAGATCGAGGCAGAGACCCACAACCAAACATCAGACAGAGTCTGGGGAGCCTTGTGGAAGAGTGGGGGACAGAATTGAACAAGCTGGAGGGGTTCAGATCACCACAGAAGACCACAGAGTCAACTAACCAGGGGCCATGAAGGCTTACAGAGAGTGACCTACCAACCAAGAAGCATGCAGGAGCTTGACCTAGCCCCCCTATTTGTAGCAAATGTGCAGCTTGGTCTTTGTGTAAGAAGTAGAGTGGAGACTGTCTCCATCTCTGCTGCCTGCCATTGGCTCCCCTTCTCCCTACCTGGACTGCCTGGTTGGGCCTCAGTGGGACAGGATGTGCCAAGTCCTGCTGACTAGATGCCCCACAGTGGGGTGGTACATAAGGAGGGTTCCCCCTTCTCTGAGGAAAAGATAGGGGAAGGGACTTGTATGGGTGGGGCTGGGAGGAGAGTAGGGAGGGGGCTGTGATCGAGATATAAAGTGAATAAAAAAAAATATTGGAGAAAAGTTAACAGCCCTGTTATTTGATCAAGGCCCACTGTCTAAAAATGGCAGAGCCAAGCCTCTAGATGATTCTACACCTGTACCCTGGCTTCCCTGACACAGAGTGACATGGGCGATTATAAAGAGACACAATAGGTGAGCCACTGCCTTATAAAAATAATATCTAATAGTCATAAAAGGCTGATAAGAAACTAAATCAACAGGGCATCTAAGTCAGACATGGGGAAAGGTCTGAGCTGAGTGGGTGACGGAGAGACAGCTTAGGCCACTGAACCCATTCCTCATTGTATTGCCCTTCACGAACACAGTGCTTTCCACAGTGTGAAGGTTTGCGCTGACCCTCTGCTGGGCACATCTGTTGGTAATAAGCACTCACTTCAGCTCTCAGCATCCTTATTTCAGTAATCCTACCAATGTTTCAAATGCATTCATTATCATTACACTTGTACCGGTGATCTAGGCTCAGTGACCTTTGATGATGCTGGGTTATGTCTTGGGGGTGCCTGTGAGCCATGCCCATGTAAGACACAGAGCTGAACATCAGAAAATACTGTAGGTGTTCTGGCTGCTTCATCAACCAGCAGCTGTCTTTCTCCATCTCCTAGGGCTTCCCTTTTCTCTAAGATAGAACAATATTGAAATTAATAACCATACTATGTTTTGTAAGTGTTGAACTAAAAAAAGAAAAGTACACATCTCTCACTTTCAATCAAAAGGTAAAAAGGAACGGTGAAGGCTGGAGAGGGCATACCCAAGATGGAGACAAGCTGGAACCAGCCAGCGAAGCAGTGAACCCACAAGGGCCATGAGGGAAACTGAGTATCAATCCAGGGCACACACACATGGCAATAGAGCACAAGAGCCGAGTGGCTGTCACAAGTCTAGTGGTATAAACAAGAAAATCGTATTAGCTACAGCATTCCCTTAAGACAGAGCCCAACCCAGAGCCAGACTATTAACTCTCCTCAATTCTAAGAAGCTGGAAGACTTAGGGAAGTGTGCAGATGTTGGTTCACTGGGACTGAAGAAAGCTGCTGCCCCTGTCACATGCAAGAGCAAGGTAGAATGGCACATGGGGTAGGAGATGTGTCAAGCTGGGTGGGTATGGCAGCCCAGGCCTGGAAAGCCAATGTGCAGGAAGTGGAGGCAACTTAGGGAGGTGTCTCTACAGAACAAACCAGGGTAACAAGAACCAAAGCCACTTCTTTATACCATAGCCACTATTAAATATTTTATTACAATAACAGAGAGCTAATACATCTTCTGAAAGGCTATAGCTGCCATAGATAGCGATTCCCCTGATGGATATTGGTGAAAAAAAATTAAAAACCTTCTGAAAATGACCACTCCAGATGTCATCAGAAAGTCATGGGCTGGGGATGTGCCTCAGAGACAGAGTGTTTGCCTAGTGTGTGTAGTTGTGTTCAATTCCCAGCACCAAATTTTTAAAAACTGTGACTCTTGGGAGAAGTGTCAGCATCAATTCCAGCTCTTATGGATGATGATGAAGGGCTCCGGATTTTAGTAGAGAATTAACTATGGATGCGGCAAACATAACAAAAGCATCAGAAGGAAAAGCAGACTTGGGGTGTGACGGGGACCATCTCTCATACATGGCTTTAGTAATGAGTCACTGCTCACACATGAGCAAAAGTAGTGGTGTCCTGGGGTGGAGTCTATGCCTGGCAGAAAAGCTATACGCTCTGCTGTCATGGGAACAAAGTAGAATAATCAGAATTAGTTGAAAAAGCAACAACAAAATTATTCACTCTATCTTGTCATGTTTTACACTCAAATGCTGTTAAGCCACGCTGTGGCTTAGTGCTAGGCTTGCCCAACACTCATGAGAGCAACTGCAGTGGGTACAACATCAGAACCAACATTATCATAGGCATCTCAACATCAGAACCAACACTGCCATAGGCGTCCCAACATCAGTACCAAAACTGCCATAGATGTCCCAACATCAGAACATACACTCTGATGTCACCAGCTACCAACATCAAGGTTTCACTTTTCAGTTACAACTCACTAGAGGTGTTTTTTAATAATAAAATATTCTGAAATGATATCACATGCATTGTTCAAACACAATTCTATCATATATCCAATAAACTACAGCATAGTGTAAACATACTTCCAAATGCACAGGAAAAAATGTGCATTTTAAAAATGAAAATGTGTGACTTGCTTTGCGTTGGTATCTGCTTTCTTGGGTGGCCTGTAACTGAGCTCATATCTCTAGAAACGTTTAGGGCATTAACTACTCAACAGATGTTTCAAATGGCCTCTTAAAATAAAACACGACCTGTGAACATGGCTTCCAAGTGATGGCATCCCAGACTCTCGGAAATAAGCACATGGCAGCAGACCTATTGTTGAATATACTTCTTTTCCCGTTTCATCAGAGTAGTACTTCATGGCAGCTTCCAGCTGTCCTCAGAAACTAGGCACACCTTCTTCTGGTCAATGTGACCAAACACTGAGTGACAAGTTTCTATAGCTTCTCAGCATTTTCATAGGAAAGTGACCAGCAGGAGAGGCAGCATTCATTGCTCACTGCCCACACTGCCCAGGAAACACTCTGTGTGTACCTGAGCACTCTGTCCTAAGACACAGTAAAGCCATGGCTGGGGTTTGAATTCCAGATCTGCCACTTACTGGCTGTGGGATCCAGGATAGTTTCTCAGTTTCTCCACCACTGCATCATCTGGAAAGAACAGAAGTCCCAGACATGACAGGGCTTCTGTGAGCCCTGAGGGTCAACCACAGGGAAAGGAGGGATGTACAGGAGCCTACGGGAGTCTACAGCACAACAGTCTGCGCAGAAGACATCACACTGACCACTCCAGAGATTGCTATTAGCTCCTGTGTGAAGATCTTGGTAAAGCCGGGTGAGTGCAAGTCACAGCAGGTAAAACCTTTCAAATCCCCCTGCACAGGGGAGGTCAGGGAGCTGGAGTGACATCGGGATGCATTTCAAAAATCACTTAGGCAGCACAGAGGACCCCACTAGTATTTACACAGTGTAAAAAGGCTGTATTAACCTCTGAATGTGAGATAAGTTATCCTTCACACAGAAAAAGAACACAGAAATTCTCTCTTGGTATAATCCATTAGTTTTGCTAGTTTTTATTAGAGCACTACAATTAAGACATTAAATTATAAATTCAGGTGATATATTTAGAAATTAAATTACAAAACAATACAAATACTTTTAAGGTATGATGTGCCAACAAAGTTTAAATGCTATCGTTACCCAGGGGTCAGTTTTAGATTCTACAGAATCTATGGTGTGTACAAAGATTGAAAGGAACAAGGGAGATAGAAAGATGTTTGCAAATAAAATATTCCACAGAAAAATTTAAATAAAAAGATAAGCTTTCAGCAAATTAAATTAATGTTCTAATCTGTTGGCACAATGTACAGAAAATACTTACATGATAATTTCTTAAGCAGACAGCAGCTTTACAAACAGTAATACTTTATACACACATTAAAGTAACAATGTGTTACGATTTAGCAGTCTTGGATTAAGAGTCGAAAATGAATGCAAAGACCGCCCTTTATTTGCACATTATAATTCCCACCCCACCCCTGCTTCCCCAGGTTATTAAAAAAAATCACACAAGTATGTTATTTGGATATTAATTTGTCAATATTTAAATTATTTGAATTCCTTTTGACTAATTCTTTTCCAAACGCTGGAAGCATATAAAATACCGTCTCTTCAAAAATGATTCCAGTCAAAGCCTGTAAAAACTTTCAATGTATAACACACGTTTTTGTTCCATGTTTAGTCAAAAGAAATTATATTACATCATTTACAAAGATTAAAACCAAAAAATTAAGCTATTATGAACACCTGTCTTTGAGGAGTAATTGTTACAACAAACAAGTTTATCAAAGAGGGGGTCTAACCAGGGAGTGTGATTTACACTGTAATTCATGTACTGATAGAAATCTAACACTAATTATTGCCAGTTAAACTACATCTACACACTAAAAAAAAATTCAGTTTTTACTACTTGTGCCAATAAACTCTTATTCTTACCATTAGATTTATTTCTACAACTCCAAAGAGAGTCATACCTACTTCCAAAAATAAAACTTTCCTATTTCTCGTACCTCCTCTAAAGCCTGGAACTCAATATACAGAAATACTCCATACCTAAATTTACCCAAAGGAAACAAATTATAGATACATTGATACCCTCACTGATACAAGGGACACTCTCAGCATGGCAGCACTCCCTTTGATAAGTTTTGGGCTGTCATCTACAAGTGACCAGTCCCCTGTATAACATCTGTGGTCCCTTGGATTTGTGGCAGGAAAGCAAGCCGCTGCCTGTGAGCGGGCGGGCACCCACTGAACTTCTAAACCTACGGCAAAACTAAGTCACTGGTATTTTCAAGATTTCCTCAACTTCTCTTTTGGTACAAGTGTCAAAAATCTAAAATGATGATGTGTGCCCAGAAGAGAATAAAATACAAGCAACTTTGAAAAGCTACTAACTCAAGATCAAGAGCTATCTGAACCACTGACATCGAGTAGGTAATAAGATCATGAAAAGCAGGAAAAGTTTTTAAATCTACTTTCAAGACTGCCAGTCATTCAAAACCTCCATCATTTCTTTAAACAAGTTAAGGCTTCCAAATATGCAGACAGTAAGAATCAGCCCATGTAAATCCACCTCACTGTTGGCTTCATTCCTTACGTCTAACTGAAGTATCAGATACTTAGTGCTTAAAGTCTATACAGGACAATAGTTTAGACTGGACGGTATACTACTGTCCCCTTTAGCACACTAATAAAGTTGACAGACTGACATTTTTTATAGAGCGATGCTCCTAAACTTTCACAATTCACAAAAACTATAAGAATCTCAGCTCTCCAGCATTAAATGCCAGCATTATAAAACTTGGAACGATCACAGTAGGTCCCAATTATTTCAGTAAAGACTTTCTCTAACTTCTCTCTTCTGCCTCTGGGAGGCAAAGTCCTGCCCCATATAAGCAGGGAAGGAGAGCACCCCCTTGCTACTGCCTGCTCCTGGGAGCATGTAGATAGGAAGCTCATGTGTCCATCTGTGTACTGGGAGCTGGGGAGTGAAGGAGGAGGAGATGGAAGACAAAGGATGGGTGAAATATGATTCTCCCATCTCACAGACACTTGTGAAGACAATAGAATCCAGGTGGTGGCTGGACAGCAAACAAAACAGCTCATTAATATTCTCCCAAGCAAACACACACATTCCTGGAGAAGGACAGAGATAAATAATTATGAATAATTTCTGTATATATTTGTATATGATAAATCATCTGAAGGATCAGCACAATTAGAATAACCTTCTCTTTTCTTCTACAGCTTCTTCCAAGCCTTCCCTGAACATGTCACAGACTATGCAAAATTCCTTTCCCTGACTTCCTGTAACTGTGGTTCTTGCTCTGAAGAAGGGGCAGAAATGCACAATTAAAAAAAACAGATGAAATGACTTCCAATGTGGATGCATTTGAATACGCAAACAGATCCACACCTCAAACCAAGAGGGTCCTAAAGCAAACACTAGCAGCATAGCACAGCAGGACAGCACTGCTTTGGGTGTCTGCAGGAAGTGCTGCACTGGTGTAAACCTGCACGCTGTTCACCTGTCAGAGCTTGCCTAACTTTACATACTATGTACAAGAGCATTCCTGAGGTAAGAGACAAGTGTTAGACAGAATCTGGCAAGTCCCACCATGGTGACTGTTTGCTCTTACGGACACCTACCCCTTCCCACAAACAAGATCAACACGCTAACACTTCAGTGCTAGTCTATCTCCTGCAAGTTGTTTTAGTCTATCCCAACTTTCACGGATTACAATGACCAGTACTTCTGAAATAAACGTCATGGACCGAATAAAATCTGCATCCATTTTTAATGCACATCGCTGTGCAGTCTTACTGCCTCAGCCTTTTAGTCCTGACGCTACCTCCGGCTCTTTTCACACGCAGCTTCCATAACTCGGACGATGTTATGGAGAAGGAGATGGGTATGCAAGCAAACACTGGTCCTTAGAATCTCCGTCTTGAATTTGTAAAATAACCTTAAATAGCCATTAGTTGTTTTTCTGTCTGTTTTTCTTTAGAATGGTCTTTAGTTTGGTCTTCTTTCTTTAGTCATTATTTTTCATTACAAAGTAAGTTGAAACAAGTCTGAATTTTCTAAACAATTCTTAGAAATAGACTTGGACACTGTTAAGAGCAAAGCCAGAGATCATAACAAAATAGGTAAGAGCTACAAAAAGTCTGTTGGGAATTAAAAACACGGTAAGTGACTGGAGAGTGGAAGATGCTGAGATGGGAAGTCAGATACATGGCTGCAGCTGGACACAGCTGGAGACAGCTGGCACTTCCTGAGTTATGTACTTTGGGGAGGGGAACTGGAATCAGAGTGCTCTTTGCCCGTGTTACTGCTAAGCTTTGGCTGCTGGTCAGGAGTCCAGGTCTCACTGTCTGCCCCTGACTCCAGCCCCTCGGGCACTTCCGCTGCTTCCTCCCCACTCTGCTCTGCACTGTCTTCCTCGGAGCCAGGAATGGCTTTGCCCAGCTGTAGGGTCTCCATAGTCCTCTGGGTCTCTGAGACCCAGGACTCGATTCTACTATTGAGGTGCACTTCTTCTGACGTCGGTTCATGAGTATAATCTTCCTCCTCCTCCTCTTCATCATCCTCTTCTTCAAGCATGCCAGGTACAAGAGTGCTGGTGGTGCTGGTGATGGAGGAATTCAAAAGATCCCGGCAGCTGCCATCCAAGGAGCCCGTCTCTGTGCTCTGCTGGGAGGCCCACTCCAGGTCATCGGGCTTCAGCTCATCCTTGTCACCCATGGCTTTCCCCTGGCTTGGCGCTGAGGTAATGCTGCCTGCAGCCAGCAGCTGCTGCTTACCCACCAGGGTGGTGTCAAGGACGAGTTTGCTGGGCTTCTCAGAGGGGCTGAGTGTACAGGGAACTGCCTTCTCGCTCTCTGAGGTTTCCAAGCCGTCTGAAGTCTCCACCATGCTTCTCCAATTAGTTTCTACAAGCAGGGAGCACATAGTTGAGAACCAGAAACATGGTTTCAGAATCATGGAACTTATTTAAAACACTAAATTAAGGGGCTGGAAATTTGTTTAGAAATTTGTTGGCTCATAAACTGAGTGAGAAAATTAAACATTTAATTTGCTCTAAAATGAGTTTAGAATATAATAAAGGGAAAGTAATGTTCAAAACAATGTGTACTTGGGCTGGAGAGATGGCTCAATGGTTAAGAGCACTGACTGCTCTTCCAGAGGTCCTGAGTTTAATTCCCATCAACCACATGGTGGCTCAAAACCATCTGTAAAAGGATCTGATACCCTACAGCTATGCTGACTTCAAGGGTCCCTAATTCATAGACAGTAAGCCAAGATGTCCAGCACAAACAGTTCTAACATCAAGGGTCTGGAAGAGCACATCACTTAGGCTTTGTGTCATATGTCACTTCTTACAACCAATGGAACCATGCATTTCTAGTGTCTGGGAAAGTCTGATTTACACTACACGTAATTCAGCTTACACGGTATGTATTACATAACACAAATGTTGACAAAATCATCTTTAAGGACTAGGACTCCAAGATGAGTGTGGCTCTCCCGCTCCCCTGGGTTTATTATTAAAATAAAAAGATCCAATTATCTTATAGTAATTTACATAGTATATGAGTAGTATTATCATGTTGCAGTGAGCTACATGCATTATATTTAACTTGCAGACAGTATTAGGGGCACTATAGTCAGGACACATTTTATACAGAAAGGGAAAGCTAACAAGAAGCCTTTCTTCCCTCAGCTGCTTCAGCATGGGACAGGAGCTCCCATCCTCACTGCTGCCTCTCGGATGCTCCCTCTGCCTCCTATGCTCAATCTCATTCCTGAAACAATCATTCACAGGATCAAAGCACAAGAAACCAGTTGGGGACCCTTGTCCTGTCTTTCTTCCTCATTCTATGCCTCTAGCCCAAGAAACCCGCTATTGTTCTGTATCACTTCTAGCTCAAAAACTACAATTGGTCACTGCAGTCTTAACTCAGATCTTAATTTTTCTGTCTTTTTTATGTTCTGCTGTATATTCCTAGTTTATTTTGTATGCCAGTTTTAAATCTGTCTAACTGGCTTTTGGTGACCGTAAGACAAGATTTAAACTCCTTAGATCACGCCTGTAAGCCTGCCGTGATATGCTTCTTACTTATCTGCCTTTCTGGTCCCACTGCAGCCTGCCCTGACAATCCATACTCACTGCCCATGCAGTCACAGTACAGGCGAGGCCTCCTACTGTCCCTGATGACCCCTTCTAGGAGCTCCACCCTGATCTTCCTAGGAGTGTCCACTGACCTGAACCCACAGCACCTTCCCAGAACTGTTCAAAATCACTTCCTCTGTTTGCTCTTCCACCCCCATACCCTCTCACAGCCACCATCTGTGTTCCTGTAGCTGCCATTCCTGTAGCTGCCACACAGTAAGCGCCATTTTAAAACATGATAGTAAAGATGACTCTGCAGGTAAAGACATTCTCACACAAGCCTGGAAGCTGAGTTCAATCCTTAGAAACCATGGAGAAGTGACACCACAAAGCTGTCCTCTGACCACCACAGAACATGCTGTGACACAGGTGTGCCACACCCTATCATGAACATGCAGAAATGACAAATACAAATTTAAAATAAGTTCGTATTACATATATATTTAATTATGAAAAATAAAGCCTTATAGCTCATTTACATTTCTATCAGCTTTTCTTTTTCCTAGAGAGAGGTTCAGCAGTTAAGTGTTTCTTAGATGCAGTGTTAAAAACAAAGGCTTCCTTCCTTCCATCTTTGCATGCCTTAAATGTGGTGCTCAGACTCTGAGAAGTCTTAGGGCTACTTTTCCTACTGTGTGTCCAAGTGAAGAGCATGGATCACTACCACTTACCCAAGACTTACAGACTTTTCTTGTAGGGTGCTTTTTTTTTTTTTTTTTTTGGTTTTTCGAGACACGGTTTCTCTGTGTAGCCCTGGCTGTCCTGGAACTCACTCTGTAGACCAGGCTGGCCTCACACTCAGAAATCCGCCTGCCTCTGCCTCCCAAGTGCTGGGATTAAAGGCATGCGCCACCAACGCCCAGCTTGTAGTGTGCTTTCAAACTGGCATTTCACACATGTACTGACTTGACCTGTTACATACTTAATCTTCTGTCTTCATGTTGATCTGATCATCCAGCACAAGCATGTCTACCTAGCTAGAGCTAGGCAGTAACACCTACTAACTACAGTTTCTTAAAAGCAAACAACTCAGCTCCACCAAAAGCAACCCTAAACACGTAGCTACAGCAGAGACAAGGAAACCAGGAAAGAATTTCTAACAGTTTAAATTCAGGAGGCAACTTATCTGATAAGTTCACAGATAAGATTTAAATGAGATAAAATGAAAAAGGAACCAAAACAGCAAGTGACTATATGTAATGGGTGACACTGATTCTCAACTTGACACAGGAATCCTTGGGTCTTATCTTCAATTAGGGTAACTGAAGTGGAGAGACACAACCCTAATTATGGGTGGCACTATTCCTAGGCTGGGGTCCTGGACTAAACAGAAAGGAACCCAACTGACTACCAGCACTCATGATGGTTTCTGACTGTGGATGCAATGTGACCAGCCACCCAATGCTCCTGCTGTCTTGCCCACCATGACAGATTGTATTCCCCTTGATCTGTAAGAGAGTAAGTCCTTCCTCCCATAATTCTTGTTATTTTATATAGCATTGTAAAAAGCAACTAACATGCTCTCCTAAAAAAGACAGGAGAAATATCAACTAGTTCCAAAAGTGAGTTAGAGTTCAAATCATTATAGAATCAAGGCAAGAACGCCAATGCAGGCTATGGCAAATGATGCTGTGCCATAACACAGCACTATTTTAGTCTGGACTTACCTTGACTGGAATTATAGAGAACTCATAGTATCAGTTTTCTACATTTGTAAGATCAGGCAGAGTAGTACAATAGAGTTAAGTGGCTTAATAATCTTACAGTTTTAATTACCAAGTATAAGTTATTAGAATAAAACTTCCTATTATTTAGCCTACAGGGGTCAAAAGTATGAAATGTTGGATCTTAAGAAGCTCTTACACTTCTTAGCCTGTTAGAACTCTGTGATGGTGTGAATGGTCCCCATAGGCTCAAAGAACTGAATGCTCACCAGGGAGTAGCACCACTTGAAAAGGATTAGGAGGTGTGGCCTTGCTGGAGGAAGTGTCACTGGGAGTGGGTTTTGAAGTTGTAAAAGCCCACATCAGGCCAGCTGTCCTCTCTCTCTCTCTCTCTCTCTCTCTCTCTCTCTCTCTCTCTCTCTCTCTCTCTCTCTCTCCCTCCCTCCCTCCCTCCCTCCCTCCCTCCTTCCCTCCCTCCTTTCCTCCATCTCCCTCCCTCCCCCTTCTCTCCCTCCCCCTCTGCCTCTCTTTCTCTCTCCCCCCACCCCTCTCTCTCTCTGTCTGTGGATCAGGATATAGCTCTCAGCTACTGCTCCAGCACTTGCCCCTCACCATGATGGTAATAAGACTGAACCTCCGAAATGGTAAAGTCCCCAATTAAATGCTTTCTTTTGTAAGAGTTGCCTTGGTCATGGTGTTGCTCCACAGTGATGGGACAGTGACTAAAACAAACATGATTACATTTCAGGGGCTGAAAGGGTGGTCTCCGTTCCAAATATGTCTGTCTGTCTGTCTGTCTGTTTGTTTTTTGAGACAGGCTCTATGTAGCCCTAGTTGTCCTGGAACTCTCTATGTAGACTAGGCTGCTGCTGGAATTTACAGGGATCCATTTGTCTCTGTCCCCAAAGCCCTGAGATTAAAGGTGTGCACTACCACTGCTGGCTCAAATATTCTATTTTTAATAATGTTTAAACTAATTTTTTAGCCAGAAAAAGGCATGGGCTTGCTTTCTGGTGTCATATAAACTGTGTGGTAGCACACAGCAGTGATCTCAGCACTTGGGGGATAAAGACAGGGATATCTAAAATTCAAGGTCTTCCTTATCCAGTTCCTTATCACAGTATTCTTATCCTTATCACAGGCTAGACTTTGAAGGAAAAGAAAGTATAAAAACAATCAAGAAATAGATTAGAAGGTTATTTACAAAATAGGTTTTATCACTTGAATTATTTCATTTTAAATGGTATGAGACAACTTACCATATTCCTTTTCATTGACTTCAGAAATGGGTTCAGAAATAACACTGCAGAATGAAATGGCGCTAGCTGCGGAGGGGTTGCGTGAGTGGCCCATGTGGTGAGGCACCGTCTTCACACTCCTCAGGGCTTCCTCAGCTTGCTCCTGCTCCGTGACTGCGACCATGTCTTTATATGCCTTCCTGGCTTCCTCCGTGAGTTCCACTAGTCTATTAAACAGGCTCTAAAGGACGGAGATTCTTCTGTGACTAGTCAGCGTTTTTTTATTTTTTTTTTTTTTTTTTTTGGTTTTTTCGAGACAGGGTTTCTCTGTGTAGTCCTGGCTGTCCTGGAACTCACTCTGTAGACCAGGCTGGCCTCGAACTCAGAAATCCACCTGCCTCTGCCTCCCAAGTGCTGGGATTAAAGGCGTGCGCCACCACCGCCCGGCTAGTCAGCGTTTTTTAATTATTAAGCTTCTTACATTTTTAGTTCAGATGAAATTTAGGCAGTACATAAACCACATAACCTTACAAAATGTACTCAACATACATGTGTGTTGTAAATCTCACAGGGTTGAGACAATTGACTCTAACACTATTTGTGATATATTTCAAAGGTTTAAGAAACGTACTCCCCTTTAGTCTGGCACTACAAAGAGAAAAGGAGCATCAACTCTTCTGCAAAAACTTGTGCACAACTATAAAGGAGAGACAGGAGCAGCTACATTATAGTAGCTTAGGAGCTGCAGACGGTTTGGGCCTTTTGTTTGTTTATTTTTTAAAAAACAAAACAAACAACAACAAATTAACAACACTAGCTTTCGACATTAAACCTGAGGGTGGACATCACTGAGGAATTCAAGGAAGCTAACTCTGGCACAGAACTTGAAAAACAGGTACAAGAAGGAGAGGGAAGGAGAGGGCAGCCTTGACTAGGCAGCCATGTGAAATCATAAATCAAGGGAGACACAACAGAAGCATAAAGCATGTTTTGGAGCAGTGATAGTCTCACTTGGGTTGGAATACAAGGAAATGTGCATGTGTGGGGAGGTGGTCAGGGGTACAGAAGATGGGAGTTTCCAAAGGAATTAAAAGTCCTTTAGCCAGATGTGGGACATTCTCATGTTTAATAAAAATGCCAATATTTACACAGCACTAAAGCTACATTTCAACAGCTGTATCTCATGATGTCCCCAGGCACCAAAAAGACTAGCCATACGACAAAGTCTGGTGCTTCCCAGATCATCACTAAAAAACTTTACTCCTGGTAAATGTTTTTGTTGTTGGTTTCTTTCAAGACAGGGTTTCACTAAGTAGCTCCGGCTGTCCTGGAACTTACCATGTAGACCTGGCTGGAACTCCCAGAGATATATGGCAGCTTCTGCTTCACACTCACTGGGATTAAAGGTGTGCACCACTATGCCCAGCACTCCTGGTAAATGTTCTAATGTCTTGATGTCACACTGCTACTTAGAGGACCAGAAACAATGAAAGATGCTGCTCACTGTGCTGACTGCTGAGGGTTACGTGTTGGAATTAGCTATCAAACACATTCATGATTTGTTTTTACAGAAGTAAGAAGAATGGTGAAAAGCAGCCCCACCATGGACCATTAATAATATAAATTTTATTTGTAAAAAGTATTTGTATTTTATTGTAGTGTGTAAATCATGCATTTAAATGAAACCAGTAAAAAGAAAACAAGCATGTAGATTCGTAATTTTGAGATTAACACAGGTATTATAAGCACACCAGACAGAAACAGAAACTAAAGGACATAAGGGAAGAGGAAAAAATATTCAACAGAGAAGCCCTGGTCCACTCCTTTGAGTTGCTACTCACTCCTGGCATGTGTTAACAGAACGGAACAAGACAGTATACCTCCTAAGTTATTCTCGTTTGTGTGTGTGTGTGTGTGTGTGTGTATACATGCAGGTGCACCACAGATCAATGGCAGGAGTTGTTCCTCAGGGGACAGTTAGTGTATTTATTAGACAGGATCTCTCACTGGTCTACAGAGACCCACTAGCCTCTGGCTCCCCAGTGCCGTCAGTACAGCTCTACAGCACCTTGCCTGGATTGAAGTGGGTCAGACTGTTTACTGACTGGGCCACATCCCCACCCCTGTCTCCTAAGTTCTTACCTCAGCACCGAAATAATTGAAGATTCCAACCACACTAACAGGAACCAGCTTGTTCACACAGCGCCCCAGAGCTTTTCTTCCCAGGGCAAACACAAAAGGAATCTCTTGTTCCCGGGCCATGGCTATGACATTGTAGAGGGCTTCATCAAGGCCACCTAAGGCAAGGAAATCAACACATGGAGAGGCCGCCAGTCAGTCACCTACATGCTGGAGCTAACCTGGCTAAAAGGCAGAACACTGCAACAAAAGAAGGACTTACTTGATCTGTAACACACACACATACACATACACATACATACACATACACACACACACACACACACACACACACACACACATTTGTCTCTCTCCACAATTAAATCCCAAATTCCTTCAAACCCAGTACTTTAGTTTCTTAGTAGGGATTAGCATAGAAGAAATGAAGTTTCAATGCAACAAATATTTACTATAAAGAAGTTAGGTGAAATAGTTAACAGAAGCTAATTTTTTTCCCACAGCCTCTAAGCTCCAGTAACAACTGACCACCATATCTAGGGAGACAGATTAGCACAGCGGCTTACAGGTGTTTTCCCTGTGCAAGTGTCTACCGTGCTACCTGACACCTAGACCGTCTGCTCTACCAACAGGGCAAACAAAGCTGCACAGCACGTGTTAGCTTACCCAGGAGCCTCTTATGTGTGCTGGCTAGGTTTACGTCAACCTGACACAAACAAGCTAGAGTCATTTAGCAAGAGGGAGCCTCAATTAAAAAAATGCCCCCACCACATTGACCTATGGGTAAGCCTATGGCATATTTTCTTAATTAGTGATTGAATGTGGGAGGGCCCAGCCCATTGTGGTTGAGGACATCGTTGGATTGGTGGTCCTTGATTCTATAAGAAAACAGGTTGAGCAAGTCATGGGGAGCAAGCCACTAGACAGTACCCCTCTATGGCCTCTGTATCCTCTCCTACTTCCAGCTTGCCATCTTGAATATCCTGAATTCCCTGGATAATAAACTGTAAGATGTAAGGTGAGATAGACCCTTTCCTTCCCAAGTTGTTTTGGTCACAGTATTTTATCAGAGCAATAAAAATCCTAAGATACTATGTAACTGCTTGTTTGTAGGAGACAGATCTCCACCCTAAGCAGAACTGAGATCTTTACCTTTTTCTAGTTGTTTTTAAAGTGAAAAAAAATTTATTAAAGGAAGGTTATGTAAAGTTTTCAGAGCAGAATACACAGATGCAAAGTAATGTACACCCTGACTGATTCTAGTCTGATCACAGTAAGGAGACACTTGGTGAGACAGGAATATTTAATTTTCTCATGCTCAATAATAACTATACTGCAGATAAAGATACGGTTTCTGGCTGCAAGGTTGGTTTAAGTTCCCTACAATGGTAAACCTTTCTGAAGCAAGCATACACACCCTTTGACTGGATCTTCTCACAGTTTGGGGAAATGATGACACACTTGATCTTGTTGAGCTTCATGTGCTTGGTGACCTCCCGTAGCCCCATGACCAGCCGCCGTCTGGCTTTGGCTCTCACAGGGTCCTTTTGGTAGATGCGTTCCTGGAAACTGACAAGCTCTTGTAGAAGGAGGGTCACACATTCATCAATTTCTTTAGAAAGAACCTGGTTACAATATCTGTGAAAGAAGCAAAGAACTAGGTAATTCCATCCTAATTTATTGGCCTGTAATTATAGACTTACAATGAGGAAAATAACTGTGAGGGTGAATACATCCAACAAAGCATTTTTATAACAAGTCATGAATCTCTACAATGTCTAAACATGTTAATCAGAAAAACAACAATACCGGTTCTTGTGGATTTCAGTGAAGTAGCTTTTAGTGCAGGACAGGCTGCCTTGGGAAGTAGTACTGAACTCCTAATTATTACAGTTCTAAAGATAGAAATCAAATGCTGGCTTACTAAGAGATAACAGTTTTATATGTCATTGTGATACATATTACTAAAGTACTTCTAGTAAGAAAGAAATGAAAGTTTTATGAATTTCCTAGCAACAGTTCATCCTCTGACTGAGGAGGGAGGTGCCTGACCCTGCAGATGATATAAAGCCACCAAGGAAATTGGATGACAGGGCCATCAAGGAGATCACAACTCCACAGGGCTCAGCTACATAACTCCTGGGCATAAACTTACAGAACTCTAAGTAAACGACCAAAGAGATCGATGTGTATCCATGTTTACTGCTATACTCCCATAAGAGCTAAAAAGGGAACCAGCTGAGATGGTCTCCAACATGAATGGCTAAATGAAATTGATAAAAATTTATTAATATATACTGGAGTTTTATCCAGCTGCCAAGAAAAATAAATTCAAGACATTTGCAAGAAAAGAGATCTAGGGACCATTATGTTAAGTAACACAGACTCAGACAAATATTGCATGCTTTGTCTCATGAAGAACCTAGATTTACATTTGTGTGTTTGTGCATGCACACGAGTACATCATGAAAGTAGAAAGGATCACTAGAGGGAAGAAGAGATCTTAGGAGAGGAAGAAGAAAATAGATGGTAAAGAAATGTTTATTTGTTTTTGTTTTTGAAGACAGAGTCTCACTATGGAGCCCTAGCTGTCCTGGAATTCACTGTGTAGACCACGCTGGTCTCAAACTCAGAGATCTGCCTGCCTCTGCCTCCTGAGTGCTGGGATCAAAGGCGTGAGATTTTAATCTCACAATATTCAGCGAGAGAAATGAAACAAAGTGACATGAGAGGAGGACTATCTGGGACAAGCAGTAAAGCAGCATAACGAAGGGAGGCAGCTGGAGAAGGGTATGAATGGGCACCAAGCAGAGTGATACATACGTATAAAATGCCAGAATGAAACCTACTCCTCTATGTGCTAAATTAAAGAAAAACATCAAGGCGGTGGACAGTATTTCTTACTGCACAGCCAACTGATCCAATAAATCTGTTTTATTCTCCTAAAAAAAAAAGGTTATAAAATATGCCAAGAAAACTAAAAATACTTAATCATTTCAGCCTGGATAAGTTTCAGCCATGAAAGCATTTCCAACCACAAATATTAGTTTGGTTAGATGCTCTGAAAACCTATGATTATGGAAGATGAACTCAATAGGTAAACTGAAGCCTTGAGGTAAAAGTCAGGCTTTTACACCAAACAAAGCACCTGACTGAGACCATGTGAGGATGCCAGCTTGAAAACAAAGGGGGTATACGGTCCCTATGCACTTAACTCCAGGGCATGGCCGTCATCAGGTTTACTTGTGGACCATCCACCACCCGAAATCTTACCTCACTGCACCAGAGGCAGGCATCTGCCTCATACAATGGAAGACATGGGCCTGAAAACATGTCCAGAAAATCTCATGTATTATGTGCAAACATTTAACCAAGTATGACATAATTTCAGAAGATAGATATAGGTGGATTGAGGAAAGATTAAATGTCATAGACACTCAAAATTAAGGAATTCAACATCAAACTACATTTTCTTCTTTCCTGTCTCAAGCTGTTCGTTTCATACATATGTAATTTCTTTCCATGTGTTTCATTTGCTCCACATCTGCTGTCTGACATATAATGAGTTGCTCGCAGCCTGGAGGCTTCTGCTCAGGTAGAGCTGAGGAGGGAGCAGAGCAGAGCAGAGCGGGGGCTGCCGGACCCATACTGCCTCTTGCTCTAGAGCTCCTTCCTAAGACATTTTCAAAGGTAAAATTTCTTTGTCTACACAGATATTAAAATATGTCACAGCTGCTCTGTGACTCCTTGATTACCTAATCTTAAACTGAGACATATTTGCTTAAGCAAGTGCATGGGTTAACAGTGGAGCTCAAGACCCAACAAAGAAAGAGAACTTCAGACCAATCTCCCTTAGGAATATCGATGAAAAATACTCAATAAAATTCTGCCAAACCAAATCCAAGAACACATCAAAACAATCATCCATCATGATCAAGTAGGCTTTATCCCAGGAATGCAGGAATGGTTCAATATTCAGAAATTCATCAATGTAATCCACTGTATAAACAAACTCAAAGAAAAGAACCACATGATCTCTCACTAGATGCTGAGAAAGCATTTGACAAAAATTCAACATCCCTTCATAGTAAAAGTCTTAGAAAGATCATGAATTCAAGGCCCCTACCTAATCATAGTAAAAGCAATATACAGCAAGCCAGTAGCCAACATCAAACTAAATAGAGAGAAGCTTGAATCATTCTCACTAAAATCAGGTACTAGACAAGGCTGCCCACTCTCTCCCTACCTATTCAATACAGTACTGGAAGTCCTAGCCAGATCAATTAGACAACAAAAGGAAGTCAGTGAGATACAAATTGGAAAGGAAGAAGTCAAAATATCGCCATTTGCAGATGATATGATAGTATACTTAAGTGACTCCAAAACTTCTACCAGAGAACTCCTAAACCTGATAAACAACTTCAGCAAAGTGGCTGGTTATAAAATCAACTCAAACAAATCAGTAGAGGAAGGCTACTGATTTGTTTGAGTTGATTTTATAACCAG